>NW_026869508.1:0-11896 GCF_023558535.2 Drosophila nasuta
AGTTTTGTATGGGTAAAAACGCTTTCTATGTATGTGTTGTATGTATGCGTATACGTATATACATGCTCGCCTCTATATTTGTATCTGTATGCAAGAGGCACTGCGATAGCTTTATTGGTAGAGTGCAAGCATATTACTGTTGCAGTAGTCGGGGACTCGGGTTCGAGCCCGCTCGGGGTACAAAAATTTTTTATACCCGCTACCCATAGGGTAGAAGGGTATTATAACTTTGTGCCGGCAGGAAATGTATGTAACAGGTAGAAGGAGGCATCTCCGACCCTATAAAGTATATATATTCTTGATCAGCGTCAACAGCCGAGACGATCTAGCCATGTCCGTCTGTCCGTCTGTCCGTATGAACACCTAGATCTCAGAGACTATAAGAGAGAGAGCTATAATTTTTTCGACAGCATTTGTTATGTTTGCACGCAGATCAAGTTTGTTTCAAATTTTGCCACGCCCACTTCCGCCCCGCAAATCAAAAAATCGAATAACAAGCGTAATTGTAACGCTAGAGTTGCGAATTTTGGTATATACAATAATAACTATAGCATTTATGATTGCTGAAAATTTGGTTGCGATCAGATAAAAATTGTAGAAGTTATTAAAGAAATAGTTTTGTATGGGCAAAAACGCTTTCTATGTATGTGTTGTATGTATGCGTATACGTATATACATGCTCGCCTCTATATTTGTATCTGTATGCAAGAGGCACTGCGATAGCTCTATTGGTAGAGTGCAAGCATATTACTGTTGCGGTAGTCGGGGACTCGGGTTCGAGCCCGCTCGGGGTACAAAAATTTTTTATACCCGCTACCCATAGGGTAGAAGGGTATTATAACTTTGTGCCGGCAGGAAATGTATGTAACAGGTAGAAGGAGGCATCTCCGACCCTATAAAGTATATATATTCTTGATCAGCGTCAACAGCCGAGACGATCTAGCCATGTCCGTCTGTCCGTCTGTCCGTATGAACACCTAGATCTCAGAGACTATAAGAGAGAGAGCTATAATTTTTTCGACAGCATTTGTTATGTTTGCACGCAGATCAAGTTTGTTTCAAATTTTGCCACGCCCACTTCCGCCCCGCAAATCAAAAAATCGAATAACAAGCGTAATTGTAACGCTAGAGTTGCGAATTTTGGTATATACAATAATAACTATAGCATTTATGATTGCTGAAAATTTGGTTGCGATCAGATACAAATTGTAGAAGTTATTAAAGAAATAGTTTTGTATGGGCAAAAACGCTTTCTATGTATGTGTTGTATGTATGCGTATACGTATATACATGCTCGCCTCTATATTTGTATCTGTATGAAAGAGGCACTGCGATAGCTCTATTGGTAGAGTGCAAGCATATTACTGTTGCGGTAGTCGGGGACTCGGGTTCGAGCCCGCTCGGGGTACAAAATTTTTTATACCCGCTACCCATAGGGTAGAAGGGTATTATAACTTTGTGCCGGCAGGAAATGTATGTAACAGGTAGAAGGAGGCATCTCCGACCCTATAAAGTATATATATTCTTGATCAGCGTCAACAGCCGAGACGATCTAGCCATGTCCGTCTGTCCGTCTGTCCGTATGAACACCTAGATCTCAGAGACTATAAGAGAGAGAGCTATAATTTTTTCGACACCATTTGTTATGTTTGCGCGCAGATCAAGTTTGTTTCAAATTTTGCCACGCCCACTTCCGCCCCGCAAATCAAAAAATCGAATAACAAGCGTAATTGTAACGCTAGAGTTGCGAATTTTGGTATATACAACAATAACTATAGCATTTATGATTGCTGAAAATTTGGTTGCGATCAGATAAAAATTGTAGAAGTTATTAAAGAAATAGTTTTGTATGGGCAAAAACGCTTTCTATGTATGTGTTGTATGTATGCGTATACGTATATACATGCTCGCCTCTATATTTGTATCTGTATGAAAGAGGCACTGCGATAGCTCTATTGGTAGAGTGCAAGCATATTACTGTTGCGGTAGTCGGGGACTCGGGTTCGAGCCCGCTCGGGGTACAAAATTTTTTATACCCGCTACCCATAGGGTAGAAGGGTATTATAACTTTGTGCCGGCAGGAAATGTATGTAACAGGTAGAAGGAGGCATCTCCGACCCTATAAAGTATATATATTCTTGATCAGCGTCAACAGCCGAGACGATCTAGCCATGTCCGTCTGTCCGTCTGTCCGTATGAACACCTAGATCTCAGAGACTATAAGAGAGAGAGCTATAATTTTTTCGACAGCATTTGTTATGTTTGCACGCAGATCAAGTTTGTTTCAAATTTTTGCCACGCCCACTTCCGCCCCGCAAATCAAAAAATCGAATAACAAGCGTAATTGTAACGCTAGAGTTGCGAATTTTGGTATATACAACAATAACTATAGCATTTATGATTGCTGAAAATTTGGTTGCGATCAGATACAAATTGTAGAAGTTATTAAAGAAATAGTTTTGTATGGGCAAAAACGCTTTCTATGTATGTGTTGTATGTATGCGTATACGTATATACATGCTCGCCTCTATATTTGTATCTGTATGCAAGAGGCACTGCGATAGCTCTATTGGTAGAGTGCAAGCATATTACTGTTGCGGTAGTCGGGGACTCGGGTTCGAGCCCGCTCGGGGTACAAAATTTTTTATACCCGCTACCCATAGGGTAGAAGGGTATTATAACTTTGTGCCGGCAGGAAATGTATGTAACAGGTAGAAGGAGGCATCTCCGACCCTATAAAGTATATATATTCTTGATCAGCGTCAACAGCCGAGACGATCTAGCCATGTCCGTCTGTCCGTCTGTCCGTATGAACACCTAGATCTCAGAGACTATAAGAGAGAGAGCTATAATTTTTTCGACAGCATTTGTTATGTTTGCACGCAGATCAAGTTTGTTTCAAATTTTGCCACGCCCACTTCCGCCCCGCAAATCAAAAATCGAATAACAAGCGTAATTGTAACGCTAGAGTTGCGAATTTTGGTATATACAATAATAACTATAGCATTTATGATTGCTGAAAATTTGGTTGCGATCAGATACAAATTGTAGAAGTTATTAAAGAAATAGTTTTGTATGGGCAAAAACGCTTTCTATGTATGTGTTGTATGTATGCGTATACGTATATACATGCTCGCCTCTATATTTGTATCTGTATGAAAGAGGCACTGCGATAGCTTTATTGGTAGAGTGCAAGCATATTACTGTTGCGGTAGTCGGGGACTCGGGTTCGAGCCCGCTCGGGGTACAAAATTTTTTATACCCGCTACCCATAGGGTAGAAGGGTATTATAACTTTGTGCCGGCAGGAAATGTATGTAACAGGTAGAAGGAGGCATCTCCGACCCTATAAAGTATATATATTCTTGATCAGCGTCAACAGCCGAGACGATCTAGCCATGTCCGTCTGTCCGTCTGTCCGTATGAACACCTAGATCTCAGAGACTATAAGAGAGAGAGCTATAATTTTTTCGACACCATTTGTTATGTTTGCACGCAGATCAAGTTTGTTTCAAATTTTTGCCACGCCCACTTCCGCCCCGCAAATCAAAAAATCGAATAACAAGCGTAATTGTAACGCTAGAGTTGCGAATTTTGGTATATACAATAATAACTATAGCATTTATGATTGCTGAAAATTTGGTTGCGATCAGATAAAAATTGTAGAAGTTATTAAAGAAATAGTTTTGTATGGGCAAAAACGCTTTCTATGTATGTGTTGTATGTATGCGTATACGTATATACATGCTCGCCTCTATATTTGTATCTGTATGCAAGAGGCACTGCGATAGCTCTATTGGTAGAGTGCAAGCATATTACTGTTGCGGTAGTCGGGGACTCGGGTTCGAGCCCGCTCGGGGTACAAAATTTTTTATACCCGCTACCCATAGGGTAGAAGGGTATTATAACTTTGTGCCGGCAGGAAATGTATGTAACAGGTAGAAGGAGGCATCTCCGACCCTATAAAGTATATATATTCTTGATCAGCGTCAACAGCCGAGACGATCTAGCCATGTCCGTCTGTCCGTCTGTCCGTATGAACACCTAGATCTCAGAGACTATAAGAGAGAGAGCTATAATTTTTTCGACAGCATTTGTTATGTTTGCACGCAGATCAAGTTTGTTTCAAATTTTTGCCACGCCCACTTCCGCCCCGCAAATCAAAAATCGAATAACAAGCGTAATTGTAACGCTAGAGTTGCGAATTTTGGTATATACAATAATAACTATAGCATTTATGATTGCTGAAAATTTGGTTGCGATCAGATACAAATTGTAGAAGTTATTAAAGAAATAGTTTTGTATGGGCAAAAACGCTTTCTATGTATGTGTTGTATGTATGCGTATACGTATATACATGCTCGCCTCTATATTTGTATCTGTATGAAAGAGGCACTGCGATAGCTTTATTGGTAGAGTGCAAGCATATTACTGTTGCGGTAGTCGGGGACTCGATAGCTCTATTGGTTCGAGCCCGCTCGGGGTACAAAATTTTTTATACCCGCTACCCATAGGTAGAAGGGTATTATAACTTTGTGCCGGCAGGAAATGTATGTAACAGGTAGAAGGAGGCATCTCCGACCCTATAAAGTATATATATTCTTGATCAGCGTCAACAGCCGAGACGATCTAGCCATGTCCGTCTGTCCGTCTGTCCGTATGAACACCTAGATCTCAGAGACTATAAGAGAGAGAGCTATAATTTTTTCGACACCATTTGTTATGTTTGCACGCAGATCAAGTTTGTTTCAAATTTTGCCACGCCCACTTTCGCCCCGCAAATCAAAAAATCGAATAACAAGCGTAATTGTAACGCTAGAGTTGCGAATTTTGGTATATACAATAATAACTATAGCATTTATGATTGCTGAAAATTTGGTTGCGATCAGATAAAAATTGTAGAAGTTATTAAAGAAATAGTTTTGTATGGGCAAAAACGCTTTCTATGTATGTGTTGTATGTATGCGTATACGTATATACATGCTCGCCTCTATATTTGTATCTGTATGAAAGAGGCACTGCGATAGCTCTATTGGTAGAGTGCAAGCATATTACTGTTGCGGTAGTCGGGGACTCGGGTTCGAGCCCGCTCGGGGTACAAAATTTTTTTATACCCGCTACCCATAGGGTAGAAGGGTATTATAACTTTGTGCCGGCAGGAAATGTATGTAACAGGTAGAAGGAGGCATCTCCGACCCTATAAAGTATATATATTCTTGATCAGCGTCAACAGCCGAGACGATCTAGCCATGTCCGTCTGTCCGTCTGTCCGTATGAACACCTAGATCTCAGAGACTATAAGAGAGAGAGCTATAATTTTTTCGACACCATTTGTTATGTTTGCACGCAGATCAAGTTTGTTTCAAATTTTGCCACGCCCACTTTCGCCCCGCAAATCAAAAAATCGAATAACAAGCGTAATTGTAACGCTAGAGTTGCGAATTTTGGTATATACAATAATAACTATAGCATTTATGATTGCTGAAAATTTGGTTGCGATCAGATAAAAATTGTAGAAGTTATTAAAGAAATAGTTTTGTATGGGCAAAAACGCTTTCTATGTATGTGTTGTATGTATGCGTATACGTATATACATGCTCGCCTCTATATTTGTATCTGTATGAAAGAGGCACTGCGATAGCTCTATTGGTAGAGTGCAAGCATATTACTGTTGCGGTAGTCGGGGACTCGGGTTCGAGCCCGCTCGGGGTACAAAATTTTTTATACCCGCTACCCATAGGGTAGAAGGGTATTATAACTTTGTGCCGGCAGGAAATGTATGTAACAGGTAGAAGGAGGCATCTCCGACCCTATAAAGTATATATATTCTTGATCAGCGTCAACAGCCGAGACGATCTAGCCATGTCCGTCTGCCCGTCTGTCCGTATGAACACCTAGATCTCAGAGACTATAAGAGATAGAGCTATAATTTTTTCGACACCATTTGTTATGTTTGCACGCAGATCAAGTTTGTTTCAAATTTTTGCCACGCCCACTTTCGCCCCGCAAATCAAAAATCGAATAACAAGCGTAATTGTAACGCTAGAGTTGCGAATTTTGGTATATACAATAATAACTATAGCATTTATGATTGCTGAAAATTTGGTTGCGATCAGATAAAAATTGTAGAAGTTGTATATATTAAAGAAATAGTTTTGTATGGGCAAAAACGCTTTCTATGTATGTGTTGTATGTATGCGTATACGTATATACATGCTCGCCTCTATATTTGTATCTGTATGAAAGAGGCACTGCGATAGCTCTATTGGTAGAGTGCAAGCATATTACTGTTGCGGTAGTCGGGGACTCGGGTTCGAGCCCGCTCGGGGTACAAAATTTTTTATACCCGCTACCCATAGGGTAGAAGGGTATTATAACTTTGTGCCGGCAGGAAATGTATGTAACAGGTAGAAGGAGGCATCTCCGACCCTATAAAGTATATATATTCTTGATCAGCGTCAACAGCCGAGACGATCTAGCCATGTCCGTCTGTCCGTCTGTCCGTATGAACACCTAGATCTCAGAGACTATAAGAGATAGAGCTATAATTTTTTCGACACCATTTGTTATGTTTGCACGCAGATCAAGTTTGTTTCAAATTTTTGCCACGCCCACTTTCGCCCCGCAAATCAAAAAATCGAATAACAAGCGTAATTGTAACGCTAGAGTTGCGAATTTTGGTATATACAATAATAACTATAGCATTTATGATTGCTGAAAATTTGGTTGCGATCAGATAAAAATTGTAGAAGTTATTAAAGAAATAGTTTTGTATGGGCAAAAACGCTTTCTATGTATGTGTTGTATGTATGCGTATACGTATATACATGCTCGCCTCTATATTTGTATCTGTATGAAAGAGGCACTGCGATAGCTCTATTGGTAGAGTGCAAGCATATTACTGTTGCGGTAGTCGGGGACTCGGGTTCGAGCCCGCTCGGGGTACAAAATTTTTTATACCCGCTACCCATAGGGTAGAAGGGTATTATAACTTTGTGCCGGCAGGAAATGTATGTAACAGGTAGAAGGAGGCATCTCCGACCCTATAAAGTATATATATTCTTGATCAGCGTCAACAGCCGAGACGATCTAGCCATGTCCGTCTGTCCGTCTGTCCGTATGAACACCTAGATCTCAGAGACTATAAGAGAGAGAGCTATAATTTTTTCGACAGCATTTGTTATGTTTGCACGCAGATCAAGTTTGTTTCAAATTTTGCCACGCCCACTTCCGCCCCGCAAATCAAAAATCGAATAACAAGCGTAATTGTAACGCTAGAGTTGCGAATTTTGGTATATACAATAATAACTATAGCATTTATGATTGCTGAAAATTTGGTTGCGATCAGATAAAAATTGTAGAAGTTATTAAAGAAATAGTTTTGTATGGGCAAAAACGCTTTCTATGTATGTGTTGTATGTATGCGTATACGTATATACATGCTCGCCTCTATATTTGTATCTGTATGAAAGAGGCACTGCGATAGCTCTATTGGTAGAGTGCAAGCATATTACTGTTGCGGTAGTCGGGGACTCGGGTTCGAGCCCGCTCGGGGTACAAAATTTTTTATACCCGCTACCCATAGGGTAGAAGGGTATTATAACTTTGTGCCGGCAGGAAATGTATGTAACAGGTAGAAGGAGGCATCTCCGACCCTATAAAGTATATATATTCTTGATCAGCGTCAACAGCCGAGACGATCTAGCCATGTCCGTCTGTCCGTCTGTCCGTATGAACACCTAGATCTCAGAGACTATAAGAGAGAGAGCTATAATTTTTTCGACACCATTTGTTATGTTTGCACGCAGATCAAGTTTGTTTCAAATTTTGCCACGCCCACTTCCGCCCCGCAAATCAAAAAATCGAATAACAAGCGTAATTGTAACGCTAGAGTTGCGAATTTTGGTATATACAATAATAACTATAGCATTTATGATTGCTGAAAATTTGGTTGCGATCAGATACAAATTGTAGAAGTTATTAAAGAAATAGTTTTGTATGGGCAAAAACGCTTTCTATGTATGTGTTGTATGTATGCGTATACGTATATACATGCTCGCCTCTATATTTGTATCTGTATGAAAGAGGCACTGCGATAGCTTTATTGGTAGAGTGCAAGCATATTACTGTTGCGGTAGTCGGGGACTCGGGTTCGAGCCCGCTCGGGGTACAAAATTTTTTATACCCGCTACCCATAGGGTAGAAGGGTATTATAACTTTGTGCCGGCAGGAAATGTATGTAACAGGTAGAAGGAGGCATCTCCGACCCTATAAAGTATATATATTCTTGATCAGCGTCAACAGCCGAGACGATCTAGCCATGTCCGTCTGTCCGTCTGTCCGTATGAACACCTAGATCTCAGAGACTATAAGAGAGAGAGCTATAATTTTTTCGACACCATTTGTTATGTTTGCACGCAGATCAAGTTTGTTTCAAATTTTTGCCACGCCCACTTTCGCCCCGCAAATCAAAAAATCGAATAACAAGCGTAATTGTAACGCTAGAGTTGCGAATTTTGGTATATACAATAATAACTATAGCATTTATGATTGCTGAAAATTTGGTTGCGATCAGATAAAAATTGTAGAAGTTATTAAAGAAATAGTTTTGTATGGGCAAAAACGCTTTCTATGTATGTGTTGTATGTATGCGTATACGTATATACATGCTCGCCTCTATATTTGTATCTGTATGAAAGAGGCACTGCGATAGCTCTATTGGTAGAGTGCAAGCATATTACTGTTGCGGTAGTCGGGGACTCGGGTTCGAGCCCGCTCGGGGTACAAAATTTTTTATACCCGCTACCCATAGGGTAGAAGGGTATTATAACTTTGTGCCGGCAGGAAATGTATGTAACAGGTAGAAGGAGGCATCTCCGACCCTATAAAGTATATATATTCTTGATCAGCGTCAACAGCCGAGACGATCTAGCCATGTCCGTCTGTCCGTCTGTCCGTATGAACACCTAGATCTCAGAGACTATAAGAGAGAGAGCTATAATTTTTTCGACAGCATTTGTTATGTTTGCACGCAGATCAAGTTTGTTTCAAATTTTTGCCACGCCCACTTCCGCCCCCGCAAATCAAAAAATCGAATAACAAGCGTAATTGTAACGCTAGAGTTGCGAATTTTGGTATATACAATAATAACTATAGCATTTATGATTGCTGAAAATTTGGTTGCGATCAGATACAAATTGTAGAAGTTATTAAAGAAATAGTTTTGTATGGGCAAAAACGCTTTCTATGTATGTGTTGTATGTATGCGTATACGTATATACATGCTCGCCTCTATATTTGTATCTGTATGAAAGAGGCACTGCGATAGCTCTATTGGTAGAGTGCAAGCATATTACTGTTGCGGTAGTCGGGGACTCGGGTTCGAGCCCGCTCGGGGTACAAAATTTTTTATACCCGCTACCCATAGGGTAGAAGGGTATTATAACTTTGTGCCGGCAGGAAATGTATGTAACAGGTAGAAGGAGGCATCTCCGACCCTATAAAGTATATATATTCTTGATCAGCGTCAACAGCCGAGACGATCTAGCCATGTCCGTCTGTCCGTCTGTCCGTATGAACACCTAGATCTCAGAGACTATAAGAGAGAGAGCTATAATTTTTTCGACAGCATTTGTTATGTTTGCACGCAGATCAAGTTTGTTTCAAATTTTTGCCACGCCCACTTTCGCCCCGCAAATCAAAAAATCGAATAACAAGCGTAATTGTAACGCTAGAGTTGCGAATTTTGGTATATACAATAATAACTATAGCATTTATGATTGCTGAAAATTTGGTTGCGATCAGATAAAAATTGTAGAAGTTATTAAAGAAATAGTTTTGTATGGGCAAAAACGCTTTCTATGTATGTGTTGTATGTATGCGTATACGTATATACATGCTCGCCTCTAACATTTGTATCTGTATGAAAGAGGCACTGCGATAGCTCTATTGGTAGAGTGCAAGCATATTACTGTTGCGGTAGTCGGGGACTCGTTCGAGCCCGCTCGGGGTACAAAATTTTTTATACCCGCTACCCATAGGGTAGAAGGGTATTATAACTTTGTGCCGGCAGGAAATGTATGTAACAGGTAGAAGGAGGCATCTCCGACCCTATAAAGTATATATATTCTTGATCAGCGTCAACAGCGTTTTGCCCATAAAGACGATTTCTTTAATAACATACAATTTTATCTGTCCGTCTTTTCAGCAATATAAACATAGTTATTATCTCAGAGACTCTAGCGTTATAATTAGAGAGATTTTTATAATTTTTTCGACAGCATTTGTTATGTTTGCACGCAGATCAAGTTTGTTTCAAATTTTTGCCACGCCCACTTCCGCCCCGCAAATCAAAAATCGAATAACAAGCGTAATTGTAACGCTAGAGTTGCGAATTTTGGTATATACAATAATAACTATAGCATTTATGATTGCTGAAAATTTGGTTGCGATCAGATACAAATTGTAGAAGTTATTAAAGAAATAGTTTTGTATGGGCAAAAACGCTTTCTATGTATGTGTTGTATGTATGCGTATACGTATATACATGCTCGCCTCTATATTTGTATCTGTATGAAAGAGGCACTGCGATAGCTCTATTGGTAGAGTGCAAGCATATTACTGTTGCGGTAGTCGGGGACTCGGGTTCGAGCCCGCTCGGGGTACAAAATTTTTTATACCCGCTACCCATAGGGTAGAAGGGTATTATAACTTTGTGCCGGCAGGAAATGTATGTAACAGGTAGAAGGAGGCATCTCCGACCCTATAAAGTATATATATTCTTGATCAGCGTTAACAGCCGAGACGATCTAGCCATCTCCGTCTGTCCGTCTGTCCGTATGAACACCTAGATCTCAGAGACTATAAGAGAGAGAGCTATAATTTTTTCGACAGCATTTGTTATGTTTGCACGCAGATCAAGTTTGTTTCAAATTTTGCCACGCCCACTTTCGCCCCGCAAATCAAAAAATCGAATAACAAGCGTAATTGTAACGCTAGAGTTGCGAATTTTGGTATATACAATAATAACTATAGCATTTATGATTGCTGAAAATTTGGTTGCGATCAGATAAAAATTGTAGAAGTTATTAAAGAAATAGTTTTGTATGGGCAAAAACGCTTTCTATGTATGTGTTGTATGTATGCGTATACGTATATATATAGACTTCTGCATGAATGCGATACTCTATTTAGCGGCATAACAGTACTGTTACAGTAGTCGGGGAGTGTTTCAAAAACACTCGGGGCACAAAATTTTATTACTGTACAGTATACTCTATAGGTCAGAAGAAGATAGCACATCATTTTCAGTGTACTCATTTCGAGTGAGTACAGTATATGGTTGTACTCTTCGTGAGTGAGTACTACATTTGTCCTTTTTTAAACACGCTGTACAGCTTGTGTGTTGACTGTGTACAACTGTGCAGATGAGTGCAGTATTTTTTAATAAGTGCATAAACATGGATGATTATAAGGAAAACGACGCTCTTGCAATGAACTCACAATATAATGTAAGTTTTTTTTCATAATATATATGTTTTGTAACAAAGTAGTATGTGTTGTTTTATATGTTTGTGATTGTCTTTTGTATATTTGATGTTATTTAGTTAAAATTTAATTTAGTTATAGTTAAAAAATGCAAACTAACGCTTTTAGAGTTCATAGATTCAATAGTCATAGAAAATTTAAAAAATATCACAACATTGCTCTATTTTTGTTTCCACCCACCAATAAATTAGCAAAATTCTCAGAATTAGAAAAGGAACAAACTCTTAAAGACGTTGAAGAAATGATGATTAATATTCATATAAATTGTCAAAATGATGACATTGAAAAATTAATTCAACCTACACAAGACATTGATAAACATATTTGCAGATTATTCAGAACCTATTTCA
>NW_026869509.1:0-13520 GCF_023558535.2 Drosophila nasuta
TTTCTTATTTTGTATTTTAATGGTTATATTATCAGTTAATCCTATATCTAATACGTCGTAAGGACCTTCGTACCTATTATCTAACTTATGACCTGTTTCATTTTTTAAATAATACTTTATCCTACTCCTATTTTTAAATCAAAATTATTTATATTCTTATCGTATCTTAATTTTCTATCTGTTTTTGCTTTTTCTAACATTTTGCTAGCTCTATTGTATGACATTTCTAGTCTGCATTTTAATTCTTTTGGAATAGTCTTCTATGTTGTATATTGGGTCTATCTTGTGTATTTTACTGAAATCTTTAAATTGTCTTGGTAATCTGCCAAATACTAGTTCATATGGGCAATAGTCATGAACCGGCTGGGACGACTCTTACCGGCGGATCTCACAGAGCAGTGGACCAGTTTTCTGCGAAACTATTCGTCCTTGCAGGACATCCGCATTCCTAGATGGACCAACTACACTCCCGGCGCAAAAATCCAATTCCACGGTTTTGCGTCGCCTCTCAAAGCGCGTATGGAGCCGCTCTTACGCACGTGTGGAAACAGTTGGACAAGTGTTTGTGAGCCTTCTAGCAGCGAAGACTAGAGTTGCACCTATCAAGACGGTCTCTACCTCGTCTTGAGCTGTGCGGAGCTCTCCTGTTGGCAGAATTATTCGCCGCCCTCCTACCACATTTTCCCACCCCGACGCTGAGACGTACCTGTGGACAGATTCCACTATAGTTCTGGCATGGTTGGATAAGCAGCCATGCAAGTGGACCACTTTCGTGGCGATCCGAGTGGCCAAGATTCACTCGGTGAATGGCACTTTGGCAACATGTTCGTTCCGGAACACAACCCAGCCGATCTGGCAAGCCGCGGTGTCTCGCCGCAAGAGCTACTGGCCAGTCGCCTTTGGTGGCAGGGGCCTGAATGGCTGACGCCTTCACCAGTCATTGGGCTCGATACTGAATTGGAGTGTCGAGCGGTGAAGGTCCATGCAGCGCAAGTCCTATGTGAGGACTTCCTCGACCGTTTCTCCAGGTTCGATCGAGCGCTCCGAGTGTTTGCGTATGTGCGAAGGTTTGCCCAGCGTTGCCGCCATCCCAAGGTCTCGTTTCAGAGACGCTCAGCTCTCAAGAGCTTGCAGAAGCTCAAGAGAGGCTGATTGTACAGGCTCAGAATCGGGTATACGCGAAAGAGTGTGCTTCCTCCGGTCCCATAATCGTTTAATCGGGTCAAGCGATATCCTAAGCTTGAATCCGTTCCTTGACAAGCAAGGTGTCCTGCGTTCCTGTGGACGCGTAAGAGCATCCACCTTCTTATCCTACGACGAACGGCATCCAATAATTCTCCCGTTCGGCTGCGTGTTTTCACGCCTCCTGGTTTCCTTCACGCATCAAGTCTCCCTCCATGGAGGCAACCAATTGGTGATGCGGCTGGTCCGAAACAAGTTCTGGATTCCTGCTAAGGAACTTGGTGAAGACAGTAATTAGTGCATGCAAGACCTGCGTGCTCCAGTCGCAGCTGATGGGTGATCTCCCAACCGCTCGGTCGACTTTTTCGCGACCTTTCACTAACTCCGGAGTAGACTTCGCCGGTCCCTTCGACGTCAAGAGCTACGTCGGATGGGGCTGCAAGATTACGAAGGGTTACATATGTGTCTTCGTGTGCTTCAGCACGAAGGCAATCCATCTTGAGGCGACCACGGATCTGACAGCGGAAAAGTTCTTGGAAGCTTTCTCCCGATTCGTGGCACGACGCGGGTGCCCTCTTCACATGTACTCTGACAACGGGAAAACGTTCGTCGGAGCCTCCTCCATTCTATCCAAAAACTTGTGGAGAGCACCCGCAACCTGATTCTCACCACTCACAGCCATCAAGGTCTTGCATGGCATTTCAACCCACCTGGTGCCCCTCACATGGGGGTCTCTGGGAAGCAGGCGTCAAGAGTTTCAAGACGCATTTCTACAAGACGGTTTCCTCTGTAAAACATACGTTCGAGGAACTTTCCACCCTCCTGTCCAAAATTGAAGCGTGCCTCAATTCCCGGCCTTTGTCTCCTATGTCAGAGGATGTGAGCGATTCGGCGGCACTTACTCCCGGTCATTTCCTGATCGGGGTCCGCTACTCTCCATGGCGGAGCCAGAGTCCAGAGAGGATGTGGAGTCCATCCGCAACCGCTGGCAACGGCTCAAGGCTCTCAATCAGCATTTCTGTGTGCGATGGAAGAACGAATATTTGAACGAATTGCATAAGCGGAATAAGTGGCAGTCACCTTCACGCGATCTCCAAATCGGTGACATGGTGGTCATCAGAGAGGAGAATATACCACCACAAGAATGGCGCCTCGGGCGTGTAAGCAACCGCTTGCCCAAGTGCTGATGAAAGGGTCCGTGTGGTAGACCTCCAGACGTGTCGTGGTGTTTTCCGCCGACCAGTTGCAAAGCTGGTCCTCCTTCCTACGGGACGCGCGCTCTGAGTCACCTATTCTGCCATCCACTATCCTGTGGTTTTTCTTCCGGCTTAGGCAATTCATCCCGCGCCATGTTCTTCATTTAATCTATTGTTTTGTTCTTTTCTCTTCCTTTTGTTTTTCGCTTTTGATTTCATCCCGTTACAGTTTACCATGGCGTCCTCCAGAAGATCATCCTGCTCCCTCTCCGACGGAGTGAGCTTGCGAGGGCTCTTCTCGCCAGCGCGCTCCCTTTCGTCTCCGATTGCCGGCTCTCCGCCGGGACAAGTCGCCCCGATGGAGTCCGAGCCCTCTCCAGCACCGGTGGCACCGGTTACTCCGCGTGGAGTTTCCGTGCCTCGCCAGGCCGCCCTCCAGCGGGGTGAGTATGTGCCTCCCGGCACAAACTCGTTCCGCTGTAGGGTGTGCCGCGGTGTCCACGCGCTGCGCAAATGTCCACGGTTTGCCAGATGACGCCAGAGAAGCGGCTCCGGGCAGTACTTGTCAATAAGTACTGTCCCAAATGCTTGGCTCATCAGCACTCCGGGGCACTTGCCGCAGCGGTGGACGGTGCAGGCATTGTGGTGAGGACCACCACCCATGCTGCACATGCGGGATCGTAGGACCAAGCAGCGGATGGCGCGACAACCGAGGGGCCGACGCGACCACCCGGCACCCACCAGAGAAGGACCATCGTCATCTCGGATGGACCGGCCCACTTCCCCACACACCAGGCCCGTGCCTAGCCCCGCCTTGACATTGACGGCACTACTCCAGTGCAAGGGAGTGAGTATTCTCCCCACCGCGGCGGTCTGGCTAGACACGGGAAGGCGACCTTCGAAGCTCGAGTGCTCATGGATCCGTGCTGTCCCGTAAGCCGCATCAGCGAGTCGATGGCAGTGGCCATGGGCCTCTCCATTACTCGCGTGGGCGCAGAAGGAGTGTGCACGGCAACGTTGCGCTCCAAGACGTCACCCATGAGCCGGGAGGTCGTCTTCAAAACCGATCCACAGCTCCATACAACGACGCCCACCAGGACTGTCACACCAGCCGGGCCCAGTTCCTTCAGCAACCTCGTGTTGGCTGACAAGGACTGGTTCCGCTCGGCATCGATCTCGGCAGTCTTGGGGCTGATGTGTACCCTGACGTCGTGCTACCGGGTATCCTCCGGGCCAAGGCGGACTGCCTATGGCGCAGAATTCCACGCTGGGCTGGATTCTGTCAGGCACGTGCTACTAGCAGTTTCCTGCTGCAATCCCAATATTGCAAGGGGGATAATGTTGATGCGAGCGCATTGCTAAGTGAGAGGCACACCTCCGCTCCGCCGACCGAAAAGCACTCAAAGCTTTTTCGCTCACTCAGCAATGCGCTCAGTGCGTAAGAATGCACCCAAGCTCCAGTGCTCTCAGCTTCTCTCTCCCTCAACTCACCACCGCTGAGCCGCGCTCAGCATAGATCAACGAAATGCCGTCGGCATTTCTCTCAGTTGCAGTATCAAACCACGTCTCTTTTCAATCGGTACAATTACCCCCATTTCTGTGCTCAACAATAACCCGCCAAGTCTCAATAAATCAACAAATATATATAGTGAAAAACGCGAGTGTTTTTATTTCGGGAAGAAGACAACTTTGGACATATTTCAGCGCCCCACGAACAGTGTCTATCACTGTTAGCATGTAGCGATACCCATTGTTTGAGTGTGCATACTTCCCCATTTCAACCAAGTCAGCTTGCCATAATTCGTTTATTCCTTTTGTTATGACTCTACGTCTAAGAAAATGCTTACGTGAAGGAGCATGTATTTCATTAATTATTCCCCGTCTAGACATATTTATTACTTTCGAATATTAGAGCGTATAATTTTATCAAGAATATCTGATGTAGTTTTCTCAGTCTTGATTATTCGCTGATCAACTATAGACAATTTATCGGATAATAATCTCTCATTCCTTTCTTGATGACTTGAAATCATTGATGTTAGAAAATTTCTCAGATCGTTTACAACTTGGTCCACATATTCTTTTATCGCCAACGTTTCCCTTGTATATTGTAACTTCCATCATTATCAATGTAGAGTCCTGGTATTTTCTCACGTCGTTTTAAATGAATAGAGATCTGCTTATCATTTACATAACGTCCAAACTTGTCAACAGACATGATGATTATATGCTCATTTCAATATTATCAATCAATTATATATGAATTTAGTGTATAATTTGAGCCTCTCTCAATTCTTCAATTATTGACGTAATTTCATTAGTGTGATTCGTATTTCCAGCTGTATGAGAGGCAATTAAGAGTTGTAATCGTTCAACCAACTCGTTTGGATCGTCCCAATATATATAATTGGGTTTATTCGTCGCGAGTGACATGAATGACAGTCCCAGAAACAATTGATTTTGAGATTTTAGGTGTAGACTCAGCAGTACGTGATTTTGTTAAGAGTGGTTTAATAATTTTTGTATATTTCTTTTGCCCTTGTTCCTCTGATCTGTCCATCGGAATTAAAATTTCTCCGGTGTACATTAGTTATCAATAAAATTTCATTATATATTTCTAGATCATTTGAATTATAATTTTGAAGTAGGCGGTGGAATATTAATGAATATAATCCACTAGTAAGACGCCAGTTTTTCCATCATCCAATTCAATTTTTGTGAGTCACATTAATGTGTGAATTCCCCAACATTAATTGTCCACTTGCATTTTTGTATGGACCATATGTCTTATCCAAAAGATCTGCCCGTGCCAGTTCACTGATATTCAAATTTTTGAGTTGTCTTCATGTTGGATTGATTGACTCGTTATCGAAGGCGTTGAATGTATAGCTGTTTCATTTGATAACACGTTCGATGAATGATAGGCTCTTGACTCGTTAACGGCAATGATGAATGGGGTGAGTCTTGAACCGGTAATGGAAGCGAAGTGTGGGGATATTTGTTTCATAAACTTAGTTGATGAATAAGGAGAACCTTCTCTCGCTAACGATTTCGAGGTATGAGGTAAGCCTTCAAACGATGTGTCTTCTATAGCTGGTTGAGAATAGAATTGATCATCATCATCATCATCATCATCATCATCATCATCATCATCATAATCTTGAGCATTAACACTATCCATTCCCCAATCCAATGCCTTCTCAATATCATATTTAGGTTTTGAGAATTGACTCTTAGCACTGTGAAATGTGAGTTTCCTTTTCTTGTTAGGTGGTGTGTTTCTCTCTCGGTCGATTGGAGAGTAGTTTTGCATAGTTTTTTTTCCAGTCTCAACATTATTAAACTCTGATGGTATCAATGTCTGAAATTTTTGTTATCATTCACAAGTTCATGTAGTGGCTCAACTATAGGTTTAAATGTTTCCTCTAGACCAATACTGTTCTGACTTTTGAGTTGTTTAAGATCAGAAACTTTTTTTAGAGCATTTCGGCTTTTAGTTAATTGAGTTAAAACTTTTGATTCATTTTCTTTCAAATTTATCTCATTCAACTGTTAGTGGATTAATGATTATTTCAGTCTTGTGGTCATTAGTGTACTGTGATCTATTTTACGAAACATAATCATATATAACCAATAAACAGATACATTAGCATGTTTTTATGAAGAGAGTTGGTTGTACAGATCAGCTATCAGACTGTTAAATAGACCAGCTAGCTGTTCTTTTAGACAGACGTGGTTGTATAGATCAGGTACCTGATTGTATCGACCAGGTAACTGTTCTTTTAAACAGACCTGGTTGTAGAGATCAGGTACCTGGTTGTATCGAACAGCTAGTTGTTCTTTTAAACAGACCTGGTTGTACAGATCAGGTATCCGGTTCTGATAACGGACCTCTTTCTGTTAACAGATCTGTTTCACTTCCCACATCCCCATTTATAATGATGAAATTAAATTTTCAATTACATTTATTCACACAATGTAAAAGGAGAAAAGTGGCTGAAAAAAGAAAGCTGAAAATTCCCCAATTTCCCATTCCCTAATGAAAATTTCGAATTTATATTTCAATAACATTTATTTGTAATAAGTATCAGAAGAAATAAAGCTGGAAAAGAAAGCTGAAAAGAAAGCTGAAATTCCCAAATTTACCAGTCCCCATTTAAAAAATTTTTAATTTTATTTGTTAATATAATTTATTGTTTTGCATATTTTTCAATTACAATTTCAATTTGAATACAATTTCTCCATCATCCTGTTTTGTTATAGTATAATTACCAGTATTTAATTCTTTAATGTATACAGATTTAACTTCATCATAGCGTGCCGGGAGGTAAATTAAATACTTTTCCAATGTTAATTTTAGGGAATTGCTATTAAATTTACTAGGAACCTTAGACGCTCCATATATTCTGAATTCCGTATTCCTTGGAAGAGCACGGAAAGGGAGCTTTTTTCTTCTTTATTGCATTCAAATAATTCACTGTTGATTCAATCTCCATGTCATTGGCGAGAAATTGAATGTCCTCAGCAAGAGGAGTAATAAGAGGAAGATTAACTTCGGTGAAGTCAATCTCCTCTCCGTTGCTAGTCTCAAACGATGGATTCATGTGTGTTCCTGGCGGTGATGATACTGCTGCTGGTGTTGTTGAGTGATGAGTGCTGATGACCGAATGATATTTTCCTTCGAGTGGCTAGCTGATTTTATACTTGACACTTTTTCCTTCCACTGTTGTTTTCAAAGGTTTTCATTACCTAAGGACGTTTTCCTTTGATTGGTTGACTTTTACCTGTTGCTACCTGTAGGACTTCTCAAGTGCTAGAGAAGGACAACCATCCCACTGATAAGTGTCTCCCTACCCTTCAACCGACATACACCACATTAAAATTCTAAACACAAATGTCCACAGTTTACAGTCCCAAAATTTTGAAAACGTTCATGTATAATAGTAGCTTTCAAGTTATTAAAGTAACACAGCACGTCAGTGCTGATCCGTGGTAGATTTATGATTGTTCTTTATTTGAAATTATCATATGAACTTAGCCTAGTACATAATGTATGAATGCTACTGAGCTGCCGTTGACAGCGGCAGAAGAGTAGCTGTACGTATATATATATTATATGCTATGTTAAGGAGAGAGAGAGTCTTATGGGTATATATGTATTGAAAGCGGTCAGCGTGGGAATGCTGACTTAGCTTGAACGCTGTCTTCGCGTGCAGCAATAAGTGGGTGATCTTATTTCACGTCCACTGGAATTTAATTGTTTACATAATGCAACTTTGTGTTGCTGGGGACTCAAGTCCGCTGAAGTTTGGTTATTTATTTAATGCAACTTTGTGTTGCTGTTTATGTATATATGCCCATACTACACCTCCCTCCTTTTGAAAAATAACGTTAACGAATGAAGTTATTTTCTATATTGATATATATATAATATTTATATTGAATATTTATATAATATATAATATAATATTGAATATTTATTATTAATGAATTAAAATGATTATGATATTGAGTTTTAACTGAACAAAAGAGAATAAACAAAAAAATTTTTTTTTAATTATTAATATTAAAACATATTTATGTCTTTATATATATATGTATTTTTTTTTTTTGGCTGATCAGACCTTTTTTCTATATTTGTTTTTAGCCTATCTTTATGTACTATCTGTTGTTTCTTATTTTGTATTTTAATGGTTATATTATCAGTTAATCCTATATCTAATACGTCGTAAGGACCTTCGTACCTATTATCTAACTTATGACCTGTTTCATTTTTAAATAATACTTTATCCTACTCCTATTTTTAAATCAAAATTATTTATATTCTTATCGTATCTTAATTTTCTATCTGTTTTGCTTTTTCTAACATTTTGCTAGCTCTATTGTATGACATTTCTAGATCTGCTTATCATTTACATAACGTCCAAACTTGTCAACAGACATGATGATTATATGCTCATTTCAATATTATCAATCAATTATATATGAATTTAGTGTATAATTTGAGCCTCTCTCAATTCTTCAATTATTGACGTAATTTCATTAGTGTGATTCGTATTTCCAGCTGTATGAGAGGCAATTAAGAGTTGTAATCGTTCAACCAACTCATTTGGATCGTCCCAATATACATAATTGGGTTTATTCGTCGCGAGTGACATGAATGACAGTCCCAGAAACAATTGATTTTGAGATTTTAGGTGTAGACTCAGCAGTACGTGATTTTGTTAAGAGTGGTTTAATAATTTTGTATATTTCTTTGCCCTTGTTCCTCTGATCTGTCCATCGGAATTAAAATTTCTCCGGTGTACATTAGTTATCAATAAAATTTCATTATATATTTCTAGATCATTTGAATTATAATTTTGAAGTAGGCGGTGGAATATTAATGAATATAATCCACTAGTAAGACGCCAGTTTTTCCATCATCCAATTCAATTTTTGTGAGTCACATTAATGTGTGAATTCCCCAACATTAATTGTCCACTTGCATTTTTGTATGGACCATATGTCTTATCCAAAAGATCTGCCCGTGCCAGTTCACTGATATTCAAATTTTTGAGTTGTCTTCATGTTGGATTGATTGACTCGTTATCGAAGGCGTTGAATGTATAGCTGTTTCATTTGATAACACGTTCGATGAATGATAGGGCTCTTGACTCGTTAACGGCAATGATGAATGGGGTGAGTCTTGAACCGGTAATGGAAGCGAAGTGTGGGGATATTTGTTTCATAAACTTAGTTGATGAATAAGGAGAACCTTCTCTCGCTAACGATTTCGAGGTATGAGGTAAGCCTTCAAACGATGTGTCTTCTATAGCTGGTTGAGAATAGAATTGATCATCATCATCATCATCATCATCATCATCATCATCATCATAATCTTGAGCATTAACACTATCCATTCCCCAATCCAATGCCTTCTCAATATCATATTTAGGTTTTGAGAATTGACTCTTAGCACTGTGAAATGTGAGTTTCCTTTTTCTTGTTAGGTGGTGTGTTTCTCTCTCGGTCGATTGGAGAGTAGTTTTGCATAGTTTTTTCCAGTCTCAACATTATTAAACTCTGATGGTATCAATGTCTGAAATTTTTGTTATCATTCACAAGTTCATGTAGTGGTTCAGTTATAGGTTTAAATGTTTCCTCTAGACCAATACTGTTCTGACTTTTGAGTTGTTTAAGATCAGAAACTTTTTTTTAGAGCATTTCGGCTTTTAGTTAATTGAGTTAAAACTTTTGATTCATTTTCTTTCAAATTTATCTCATTCAACTGTTAGTGGATTAATGATTATTTCAGTCTTGTGGTCATTAGTGTACTGTGATCTATTTTACGAAACATAATCATATATAACCAATAAACAGATACATTAGCATGTTTTTATGAAGAGAGTTGGTTGTACAGATCAGCTATCAGACTGTTAAATAGACCAGCTAGCTGTTCTTTTAAACAGACGTGGTTAGTATAGATCAGGTACCTGATTGTATCGACCAGGTAACTGTTCTTTTAAACAGACCTGGTTGTAGAGATCAGGTACCTGGTTGTATCGAACAGCTAGTTGTTCTTTTAAACAGACCTGGTTGTACAGATCAGGTATCCGGTTCTGATAACGGACCTCTTTCTGTTAACAGATCTGTTTCAATTTCCCACATCCCCATTTATAATGATGAAATTAAATTTTCAATTACATTTATTCACACAATGTAAAAAGGAGAAAAGTGGCTGAAAAAGAAAGCTGAAAATTCCCCAATTTCCCATTCCCTAATGAAAATTTCGAATTTATATTTCAATAACATTTATTTGTAATAAGTATCAGAAGAAATAAAGCTGGAAAAGAAAGCTGAAAAGAAAGCTGAAATTCCCCAAATTTACCAGTCCCCATTTAAAAATTTTTTAATTTTATTTGTTAATATAATTTATTGTTTTGCATATTTTTCAATTACAATTTCAATTTGAATACAATTTCTCCATCATCCTGTTTTGTTATAGTATAATTACCAGTATTTAATTCTTTAATGTATACAGATTTAACTTCATCATAGCGTGCCGGGAGGTAAATTAAATACTTTTCCAATGTTAATTTTAGGGAATTGCTATTAAATTTACTAGGAACCTTAGACGCTCCATATATTCTGAATTCCGTATTCCTTGGAAGAGCACGGAAAGGGAGCTTTCTTCTTCTTTATTGCATTCAAATAATTCACTGTTGATTCAATCTCCATGTCATTGGCGAGAAATTGAATGTCCTCAGCAAGAGGAGTAATAAGAGGAAGATTAACTTCGGTGAAGTCAATCTCCTCTCCGTTGCTAGTCTCAAACGATGGATTCATGTGTGCTCCTGACGGTGATGATACTGCTGCTGGTGTTGTTGAGTGATGAGTGCTGATGACCGAATGATATTTTCCTTCGAGTGGCTAGCTGATTTTATACTTGACACTTTTTCCTTCCACTGTTGTTTTCAAAGGTTTTCATTACCTAAGGACGTTTTCCTTTGATTGGTTGACTTTACCTGTTGCTACCTGTAGGACTTCTCAAGTGCTAGAGAAGGACAACCATCCCACTGATAAGTGTTTCCCTACCCTTCAACCGACATACACCACATTAAAATTCTAAACACAAATGTCCACAGTTTACAGTCCCAAAATTTTGAAAACGTTCATGTATAATAGTAGCTTTCAAGTTATTAAAGTAACACAGCACGTCAGTGCTGATCCGTGGTAGATTTATGATTGTTCTTTATTTGAAATTATCATATGAACTTAGCCTAGTACATAATGTATGAATGCTACTGAGCTGCCGTTGACAGCGGCAGAAGAGTAGCTGTACGTATATATATATTATATGCTATGTTAAGGAGAGAGAGAGTCTTATGGGTATATATGTATTGAAAGCGGTCAGCGTGGGAATGCTGACTTAGCTTGAACGCTGTCTTCGCGTGCAGCAATAAGTGGGTGATCTTATTTCACGTCCACTGGAATTTAATTGTTTACATAATGCAACTTTGTGTTGCTGGGGACTCAAGTCCGCTGAAGTTTGGTTATTTATTTAATGCAACTTTGTGTTGCTGTTTATGTATATATGCCCATACTACACCTCCTCCTTTTGAAAAATAACGTTAACGAATGAAGTTATTTTCTATATTGATATATATATAATATTTATATTGAATATTTATATAATATATAATATAATATTGAATATTTATTATTAATGAATTAAAATGATTATGATATTGAGTTTTAACTGAACAAAAGAGAATAAACAAAACAATTTTTTTTTTTAATTATTAATATTAAAACATATTTATGTCTTTATATATATGTATTTTTTTTTTTTGTTGGCTGATCAGACCTTTTTTCTATATTTGTTTTTAGCCTATCTTTATGTACTATCTGTTGTTTCTTATTTTGTATTTTAATGGTTATATTATCAGTTAATCCTATATCTAATACGTCGTAAGGACCTTCGTACCTATTATCTAACTTATGACCTGTTTCATTTTTAAATAATACTTTATCCTACTCCTATTTTAAATCAAAATTATTTATATTCTTATCGTATCTTAATTTTCTATCTGTTTTTGCTTTTTCTAACATTTTGCTAGCTCTATTGTATGACATTTCTAGTCTGCATTTTAATTCTTTTGGAATAGTCTTCTATGTTGTATATTGGGTCTATCTTGTGTATTTTACTGAAATCTTTAAATTGTCTTGGTAATCTGCCAAATACTAGTTCATATGGGCAATAGTCATGAACTATTGAAGGTGTTGTATTGAAACAATAAGTAAAATATGGTAACCAAATGTCCCAATCACTTTTGTCAACTGATATGATCACTAAAATCAAAAGTAGTACATACAATGAGTTTAAGTGTGGAGTTGTATCCACTATCTCTACTGTATTTACTACGTTTTCGGTGTTGTCGTCCGCTTTGGACGGTGTGCCACCCATTATGGAAAGCTTACGACATAGATATGCCTTGAATATTTGGAAAATGTTATATTACTTTGTATTGTTCCTATTAAAACTCTATATCATTGAATAATGAATGCATTCATTGTACTCAGTTTACATCATATGCAATTTATCAAGTTTACAATTTTTACTTATTTTAAGTTTACAATGAGTACAATGTTTTAGTAATGAGAATGCCCTAGCGTGTTAGTATTGTTGTTTTGTTGCAGCGGAAACCGCATTGGCAACATTAAATATATTTTGGCGGTTGGAGCTATTTTAAAGTAAGCTCGCCGCGTTACTTCGCACCACGAAGTTGATTATTGATGGCTGCAAGGCGCTCCTTGTAGCGCTGTCGGTCTCCCTCGTTGGTTGCCGTCTTCAGCAACTCGATGTTCAGCTTCCTCACGCTGAGTAGTTAACTTTTTGTTATCACTTTTTAAATATTTCCAGGTTTTATTAGGATTCATACGAACTTTTTGTTCATTTTTTTTTTTTTTGCACTTTTTAAATATTTCCAGGGGTTATTAGGATTCCTACAAACTTGTTGTTCATTGTTTCGTGCGCTTTTTTTTTTTGTCAGTGCATTGCTTTGCGTTGTTGTTCTTATTTAACATGCATTGCACTTCACTTGACACTTTTCATTATTTTTTGTTTTGTTGTCTGTTTAGTTGCACAATATGATTTGTATTTTAGTATATAGACACATTATATCCTATGCCTAAATGTAATTGCATGTCTCTTCTGTGCTTGTGTATTGCATTATTTCCTTTTCTTCAACTGTGTTTTTTTAAAGATCCGACGAGCCTTAGCTCTTTTGCACGGTCGCCATATAATAGTAGCTTTCAAGTTATTAAAGTAACACAGCACGTCAGTGCTGATCCGTGGTAGATTTATGATTGTTCTTTATTTGAAAATATCATATGAACTTAGCCTAGTACATAATGTATGAATGCTACTGAGCTGCCGTTGACAGCGGCAGAAGAGTAGCTGTACGTATATATATATTATATGCTATGTTAAGAGAGAGAGAGAGAGTCTTATGGGTATATATGTATTGAAAGCGGTCAGCGTGGGAATGCTGACTTAGCTTGAACGCTGTCTTCGCGTGCAGCAATAAGTGGGTGATCTTATTTCACGTCCACTGGAATTTAATTGTTTACATAATGCAACTTTGTGTGTGGGGACTG
>NW_026869510.1:0-25062 GCF_023558535.2 Drosophila nasuta
TATCACCTGCACCGCTGTAAATCTCAAAGCGGTATGCGTATCCAAATGAATCGCACAATACAAATAGTTTAATGCCCCACTTGTGCGGCTTATTTGGCATGTACTGACGCAAGTGGTGCTTCATTTTTGTGCTGCACATTTGCTCGTCAACACAAAGACGGGCATACTTTGGCACCGAGTCAAACCGTTTGTTGAGACAGTCTACAAGTTTTCGCGTACGGAACAAAGGATCGTAGCCTGGTTCACCCTTTTTGATCCGTTCGCGCTCATCACGTAGCGAAGTACTTTTGATTGCCTCGAATCTGCTTCGGGTCATGCAGGTTTGTATAGGTCTGAGCGCATTTTGTCCCCAGTAGCTCTTCAGATTTAGGTAGCGATAAATAGACATGTACCTCAAAATACCTATGTAGTGGTGCATCTCATCAGTGTTAATTTTGAACTTATTGTTGATATCATCCGTTAAAGCTGCGCACATGGTTTCGCCGACGATCGTATTCATAATTTCCGCATTAAAGAAATAGCAAAAGAGCTCTAGTGGTGTTTTGAGCTTCTTTATTTCTGCTGGCAACGAAAAATCGCCTCGAAATGCTATGTTACATTGTTAATATGCAACTGCATTGATTTCTCTCGCCACAGAATCTTACTCGAATCTTTTGTTATTGATTCAATACCTGTTTAAATAAAACTAATTATTCACTAAAATACTACACTAAATGTTGGCGCATTTGATGTACATTAGTTAAGATAATGAAGTTGTCAAATGAAGTTATTAGAATTAGGGCGAAGCGAAAGCGCAATAAAGCTTTCGATTGTTGCTCTCTGAGCGAATTCGCCTCGCTTCGCCACTCTAGTTAAGTTAGGCTTAATGTAACTTAGCATAGAATCATAAACACAGTTGAAATCGAACACTTATCAGCGCGTCATCATTTACTCCGTTTTCGTTTCGTCGTCTAACAACAACAATTAGGTCCAGTCTTTGTGTTCGCGAATAAAGCGGAATTATAATTGCAAAACTCTTGTAATTTTTCATGGCGCCCCCGGGTGTACTCTAATTGTTGTTGAACGCGAGTGATTGAAAAACAGAAAACAAAAACAAAACAAATTCGCGCCGGTCGTTTTAAAATATAATAAACATAAACAAACAATTGACTTTGTGCCAGTGCTGTGATCCACTTGTGTTTGTGTCATCGGTGGAATTTTCTGCATCATCGCTGGAGGACACCCTGCACCTGCAGAAAACACACAGAGGAAAGTGGCTGGGATCATTAAAGATCGCCAATTCCAGGTACTGTGCGAAAAATTGAAAGTAAATAACTGAATTGGTTGCCAAGTTGCAAGATTCTAGAGACGCTTTCAATTCTTGGCACATACGTAATAGTAGAGCATTTGTTTTAAATTTTATATTTTTAATTTAAAAAGTGAACCGCTTAGGCAGAATATTGTTTTGTTTTCTAAGTGAAAGTGACTAGGGGAAATTCTTATTTCCATTGCATCGAACTTCTTCTCTTAGTTCGTTGCAATTTTCGCTTTCGTCGCCCCCTTTGTCCCCAGATTCGTAGCCGCTGTAAGTTGTGTGCTGTTGCTAAGCGCACATACGTATATACATACATATATACCCGCAAGCCAACACTGCACCGGTGCATTTCGGCTCCGTGTTGTTGTTGCTTGCATTTTCGTTTTCGTTTCGCGCGAGTTATACATTTGTCACCACTTACCACTTCCCCATCTCATTTGTCACCACTTACCACTTACCCAACACTAACACATTCAAAGCATTCCATTAGATCGGGATTGCGATCGTCAATTATGTAAACATAAACATTCAAGCTTCCACTATAAACTAATAACCCAAACTGGGACTGCTAGCTTCTTTAACGTAAACATAAACAACCAAGCTTGCACTCTAAAGTCAGAATATGCTAACGTAATTATAAACAACTCAGACGGTTTGGCTACCGCCAACATCCAAGTATAAAATAGCACTTCTTGTACAGCTTAACTTCAGTTTGTATCAATTCTCTGAATAAACCAGTTCAAATCTACGACACTGTGTACATTCTTATTTATTGAAATACAACTCATGTATATATATGTCAAACATATATAACTGGCGCAGCCGGTCTGAACGGACGGATAAATTAATAACACACTAAGAAGTAACATTTGAACTAGCTGAAAAGGCATAACAAGTGTTATCGAAAGTGAAAAAGTTAAAACAAAAAACAAAACACACACTAAGAAGTGATATTTGAACTTAGCTGAAAAGGCATAACAATTATCGCCGAAAGTGAAAAAGTGTAAAACAATAGTGGCATAAAAAGGACAAAGTCATAATTGTGCAACTAAACTAAAAACTAAACAATCCAGTGGCAATTTAACAATCAAAGATAAAAAAAATATATAAACTTTAAAATGGAAAACGAAAATATAAACGAAATGCAGAATTGCATTCAGGCTCTCACTCAAATTGTTGTTCAACAAATGCAACTACCAAATGCGAACTCAAGAACAAGAGCTAGAAACCAGATTGAAAAGGAAACTCGATATCTTCCAACATTTACTGGACAAGATGGTACTCTCCATGGATTCATTGCTTCAGTGGACCAGATTATGCAGGAATATGCAGATGATGCGGATCAGGTTTTCAGCGTTATATTCAACACGAAGATTCAAGGACAGGCAAGAACAGTTCTCACCATCAATACACCGACAACGTGGGAGGAATGTAAGGAGAAATTGCGACATCATTACCGGCCAAGAATGGACCAAATGGGTTTGACTAGGAAGATCAACAATCTCAGAGTGACATCTATTAAAGATTTAGATATTAAGGTAAGGTACATAGTGGAAGAAATAACAGACTTTGCTGTATTTGAAAATAATGAAAGCTTAGTAAATATATTAAGTTCACTATTGATTCAACGAATAAAAGAATTAGCTGCAGGCTCCATGGCAGTCTCGCTAATGCCATTAATAACAGTGCAAATGGTTAGAAATGAAATTGCTAAATATATCGGTCTAAATTTTGGAAATTTAAATCAAAGATTGTTAATTCGTAAAAATACCGAGAATGACTCAGGTAACAATATTGATCAAAGAAATAATAATAATAACAACAATAATAATAATAACAACAACAATAATAATAAAACAACAATAATAGTGGCAATTTTCCAAAAAGTCAAAATACTAGGAGACAATATAACAATCAACAACAAAATAGGAATAACAATACTAATCCACAATACAATCATAACTATAACAATAATCAACAAAATCAGAATACTAACAATAATCCACATCAATATCCAAATAATAATTACAATAAAAATGAAAGTCAAAATGTTAGACAGAATCCCCAGAGGCAATGAGTGTTGATAATATAATTGATGAGGATAATAAAAAGTACAACAAGTGAAATCCCTAAAGATTTTTTACCCAGTAGCCTCGGATGAAAGAAAAATTTTAATAGAAGGAACAATTGAAGATTGTAAATTTACTTTTGTTAGATACTGGATCCACAATTAGTATATTAAACACAAATAGAGTGCAGGAAAATTTTTACAAAATAATTGAAAAATATTCAAAAACAATTCATACAATTAATGCAAAGTTTGAAACTAATAATTACTTAGTTATGACAGAAGCACCAAGAGAATTTCAATATTCTCCACAAGTTCGTTCAAGATGGGTGGCTTTACCCTGGATAAATCATACGATTTTCTATTGGGTATGGACTTCATCCAAAGAAACGTTCAATTTATTGATTTCAAGAAGAAAACAATTAAACTGATAAATGATGCTGAAATTCCATTCCATTCCAAGCATCCTGAAGAGGCTTGTGTTTTGGAAGTAAGTGAAATTGAAAGCTTTAATTTAACAGATTTAAATTTAGAAGAAAAGGAAATTATTACCAATCTAAACAAAAGATTTAACAAGTTATACTATAAAGAAGGCGACCAATTGACAAATACAAATACAGTGGTACACAATATAAGAACAATAACGGACCAACCGATCAATTCGAAAATTTACAGGTGTTCTCCAAAATATGAAGAAGAAATTCGAAAACAAATTTTAGAAATGGAAAGAAACGGCATAATAAGAAAAAGCAGAAGTAAATACAGCTCACCTATATGCATGGTGCCAAAGAAAATAGATAATTCAGGAGTACAAAAATATAGATTATGTGTAGACTATCGTCGATTAAATCATGTAACAATACCAGACAAATATCCGTTACCTCTCATGGACTCAATATTAGACAAACTTGGTAGGGCTCAATATTTCAGTACATTGGACTTAGCAAAAGGTTATCATCAAATCTTGATGGCTGAAGAAGACATAGAGAAGACAGCGTTTGTTTCACCATTAGGACTTTAGAATGCCATTCGGACTAAAAAACGCACCAGCAACTTTTCAAAGATTAATGAATGATGTTTTAAGAGATTACATAAACAAAATATGTGTAGTCTACTTAGACGACATTTTAATATTCTCAACAACGCTCGAAGAACACAAACATGCTTTAGAAAAAATTTTTAAAAACTCCAAGAACACAGATTAAAAATACAAGTAAATAAATGCTCATTTATGAAACAAGATACAGAATTTTTAGGACATGTACTCAGTAAAGACGGAATTCGACCAAATCCAAAAAAGATACAAGATATTTTAGCTATTCCAATCCCAAAACAGAAAAACAACTAAAAGGTTTTTAGGCATGACTGGTTTTATAGAAAGTTCATAAAAGATTACTCAAAAATTGCATACCCTATGATCAAATATTTACAAAAAGGAAATAATATTAATAAAATGACCCAGAATTTATAGATTCTTTTGAAAATTTAAAAGAACTTATAAGCTCACATCCAATTTTGAAATTCCCAGAATTCGATAAACCTTTTACATTAACGACAGATGCGAGTGATTTTGCAATAGGAGCAGTGTTATCACAGCAAACTCAGCCAATAGCATTCGTATCTAGGACCCTAAACAAACACGAAAAGCAATACAGCGCGACAGATAAAGAATTTCTGGCAATTGTGTATGCCGTAGACTACTTTAGGCATTACCTATATGGCACACAATTTACAATTATAACTGATCACCAACCAATTATGTATCTAAATAAAAAATACAAAGGGAAAGACCTCAAGGACAAACATTAAAGATGGATATTGAAACTACAAGAATTTGATTGTGATATCAAATATTTAAAAGGAAAAATAACAAAGTGGCGGATTTCCTCAGTAGGCAGGAAACAGCCCCGCTTATAGACAAAAGAAAATATTAATGAATCAAATTTAGCATTGACAGACACAATTCACTCAGCAAACGAGAACGAACCAATAGATTTTTATATAACAGATGCTATAGTTAATAAATTCAAAACTCAAATCATTATCACATATTTAGCAACAGACAGTATAATTAAAAATAAAGGCAGAAAAATTATTGAAATTAATCCAGCAGACGACAATTTAGAAATAGAACAGAAACTCTTAAACAATATTAATAGGGAACTATTGGCATATATTCAGAAGTACCAGATTCCATTTACTATAAAGTACAATGTATTATAATAGACAGTTTTAAAGACACGAAAAATATAAAATTCTTAAAATGTACAAAACGAGCAGTAGACATAAATGACGAACAGGAACTCCACAAACAAATAGCTTTATATCACACAAAAGAATCCCTACATAGTGGCATGAACGAGACATTTTATAGTTTGAAAGACAAAATTTATTATCCAAAACTTAGAGAGCACATTAACTTAGTTATATCCAACTGCACAAAATGTAGAGAAATTAAGTATGACAGGAAACCGATCAAAGCAAAATTCAATATCACAGAAACTCCTCAAGAGAAAAATGAAATAATTCATATAGACATTTTCCATATCAAACACCGATCATTTGTTAAATCATAGATAAACTTACAAAATTTGTAGCTGCATACAATATAAAAGATAGGAATTGGAGGGCAAAATTGCAAATTATAATAGAGCAATTCACAAAATTTGGCAAACCCAACAAAATTATTATGGATAATGAATTTAGATCAGAACAGATTCAAAGTTTCTTAAATAAAGAAAAAGTCGAGTTACATTTAACAAAACCAAACTCGCACACAGGTTACGCAGACATTGAAAGACTTCACTCCACGTTAATAGAAATTGTCAATAGCATAGATGAAGACATCTCGATAGAATCAAAAATTCAAATTGCTGTCAACACTTACAATAATAGGTATCACACAACTATAAAATGCTCCCCAAACGAAGCTAAAAATACAAAAGAACTCACAAGACCTTAAAGAAATAATAAGCGCTAACAAAGAAAAATCATAACAAAACTAAATGAAGAAAGAGAACAGTATGAAGAAAAAAGAGAGGAAGGACCAATTAAAAATTACAAAAGATTAAGACATAAAGATGAGCCGTATTTTAGATACGCCAAACTAGAAGATATTCATCCATGTAATATCAAAAGACCATTAAAAATGGAACAAAATTAAAATACATGCACATATACATTAACAGTTTTAGTAATAAATACATATATATATATACATTTTTTCTTTTACTCGCACTTTCAGAATATTTTATTAATCACTTTAATGATTTTATCAATGACACATGCTAGACTGCATGTGGTCCCAATTCAAGAGGAGGCAGGATATGTCCCTATACATATGTATTCTACAGAAATTGTAAATGAAACTATTATAATTTTGCACATTATTGACATTAATCAAATCACAATAATAATCAATAAAATATACGACAATATAAAGAATATCGAAATAGCAAATAAGGAAACATTAATTGATGAAATAGAATTACTAAGGGCAAAAGTAAGTTCTATCACTCCATCAACACGAACAGAAAGAGGTATTTTTAATGGAATAGGCACCGTACATAAATGGCTATTTGGCATTATGAACAATGAGGACAGGGAAGAAATTATAGAACACTTAAATATAATAGATCAAAATAATCACAATGCAATCACTAACTTAAACCAACAAATTCACATTAACAACCATTTTAATAATACTATTAACACACTAGCAGGCATAATCCATCAAGACAGAAATATGATAGAACTTCTTTCAGCCAAAATGAATAACCAAACAAAAGAAACAATAAAAACATATTATTCAATGATCAAATGAGAACTTTAAAAAATATTGAAGAAAAATTAAATTATATTCAAGAAACCATTGCATCAGCAAAAACAATATATTTTTACCAGAAATATTATCAAAAGACGAAATAAATAAATTTAAAATAGATTTTTATAAAATTAAATTAATCAGAATGGGCATATTAAAATACAAAAACAACGCAATTGACATGGCAATCAAGCTACCCAAAAACTTTATAAAAACAGACATCAAACTCATAACTGCAATACCTAACAGCAACAATATTCAAATTGATCAAGAAAATTTACGAATAACTCAAATTTGTAATAAAATATACGATTATAAAGAAAATGTAATTTTAAGGAACTAACATTAAGTAAAAGCTGCACAATAAACAACAATTGTAAATTCAAATTCAACAATAAATCCAGTATAGAACAAATAGATGATGAAACAATAATTGTAAGAAACAGTAAAACGAAAAATTAAAACAAAATTGCGATCAAAGAAATATTACATTAAATGGAAACTACTTAATACAATTTGTTAACTGTAAAATTCAAATATTATCTGAAAACTTTGCAAATGAACAAATAGAATTTTATGATAGATTTTTTACCCAACAAACTTATTGAACCAATCTTATAAAAACACAATAAACTTTGAACACTTCTCAATACAGAACTTTGAAAACTTACAAGAAATCACAGAGTTAAAATTTCATAAAAAATAAGTTATGGCATTTCAATTACATTTGCAATTATTATATTAATATTAATATTTTACTTGTGTATAAAATTAAGACCTAATAATATTCATGTTAATTTTAAAAAGAATTCAGGAGAATTCAAATTCTGGCGATGGAGGAGTTATACATTTGTCACCACTTACCACTTCCCCATCTCATTTGTCACCACGTACCACTTACCCAACACTAACACATTCAAAGCATTCCATTAGATCGGGATTGCGATCGTCAATTATGTAAACATAAACATTCAAGCTTCCACTATAAACTAATAACCCAAACTGGGACTGCTAGCTTCTTTAACGTAAACATAAACAACCAAGCTTGCACTCTAAAGTCAGAATATGCTAACGTAATTATAAACAACTCAGACGGTTTGGCTACCGCCAACATCCAAGTATAAAATAGCACTTCTTGTACAGCTTAACTTCAGTTTGTATCAATTCTCTGAATAAACCAGTTCAAATCTACGACACTGTGTACATTCTTATTTATTGAAATACAACTCATGTATATATATGTCAAACATATATAACTCGCGCTTAGAAACAGCGCTCATACACACATACATACGTTAGCAAGCCAGCATCTGCACAGTGCATTGCGCTCTGTAGTCTGTGTTGTTGCTTGCACTTTTCGTTGTCGTGCGCTTTGCAGCGCTTAGAACTCGCTCCCTTACATTCGTTGGTTGAGCATATCAGTGCGATATCTCGTTTGCTCCCTCGAATTGTGTACTCCCTATTATTGTCCGAGAAAGCTTAGTGGTTAGCTTAGGACAATTTAAAAATAATAATAATAAAAAAAATTAAATAAAAATAAAAAAATAGTTCAAAATAATAATAAAAAAAGGAAAAATAATAAATTTTTTTTTTTTTAATTTTCTTTTTGTTGTTGTTGGAAGCAACAAGATTTATTTTGTATTTTATTTTTATATTTTTTTTGTCGTCTCCTCTAATAACCTAAATAAAAAATGAATTCGAAAGAAACTCTTGAAGGCTCTAAAAAGAAACTTGCTATTTGCGTGAAGAGCATTTGCAGAGTTAATAATCAAATTCTCGATGACACGATCGGTCGAGATTTGACAGAGCTAGAGTGCAGGCTTGAGATGTTGTCGTCGCATATTGAAAATGCTCTCAAATATCAAAGCAGAATTGAGACATTTGACGAATATGACGATTACCGGTGCGAGTTAGAAGAGATTTGCATTACTGCAAAGGCAAGGCTGAAGGCGATGGTGAAATCGTTGACCGATACTTCATCCGCCAATATATCGATTCAGCCGATTGCCGCTCCTCGTACCCGTCTACCTAAACTCTCATTGCCAAAGTTCAGCGGAAAGTATTCCGAATTTAAAAATTTCATAAGGTTGTTTGAGACTCTTGTTGACAATGACCATTCAATTCCGCGCATTGAGAAATTCAATCATCTCATTTCTTGTCTCTCTGGTGAGGCTCTTGGAACGGTGAGAGCGTTTCAAGTCACCGAGGACAACTATGAGAAAGCAATGGCAAGTTTGAAAAGAGTATATGACAATGATTGTCTGATATTTAATGAAAATATCACTGCTCTTTTCAATTTGCCAAAGATTTCGCAGCCCTCCGCTTCAGCGTTGCGAAACTTGATTGACTCTGTCTCTGCGATATACGGATCTTTGTTGTCGATAGGTGATGATAAGAAGATTGCAAATGCAATCCTTATTCACTTGGTCATGCACAAAGTTGATGCAATGACAAAGAAGAAGTGGGATGAGCAGCTAAATTACACGAAAATTCCATTATGGAGTGAGTGTGAAACTGTGCTTAATCGTCGATATCAGCACTTGTCAGCTGAGAATTCGACAAAGTCCGATAGTCAAGCCGTTTCCACTAAACAGCTTAATAAAAGCTCGTTTTCGTGTACGACGCTCAAAGATAAGATTGATCAAAAGACCCAAATATGCGAATATTGCAATTCCGAAGATCATTCCATCGTGAGTTGCTCGATGTTTGCTGCCTTGGCAGTTAAACAGATATTCGACTACGCGAAAACAACTGCATTATGCATAAATTGTCTTCGGAAGGGTCACACTGTCGCCAAATGTAAGGCAAAAAAGTGTCGTGTGTGCAGCCGTTCACATCATACGTTGCTGCACATATATTCTGCGACTACAAATAGTAGAGCGTTACCACCCCGAGTCTCTCCGCTGTTGAGCCTGATCGTCCATCCACTTCACATGCGATGCATGCGACCGTGTCGGATAAAGTGATCCTGGCCACAGCAGTCATCAAAATAAAGACGAATTCAGGCGATTTCGTCTTAGCCCGAGCTTTGCTGGACTCTGGGTCACAAATTAATTTTGTGACTGAGGAACTAGCTCAGCGGCTGCATTTGCGTAGAGAAGACTCGTGCATCAGCTTGCTTGGCATTGGTGAATCAATTCTCAAGTTAAGAAAAAGATACACACTGTGGTGAAGTCGCGAGTTGGCTGCAATGAATACGCGATCGATTTATGGATCCTCAAATCGATCTCAGGTTATCAGCCAGATCACACTGTAAATGTCAGTGGCTGGAAGATACCTGACAATATTCAGCTAGCGGATCCCTATTTCTTCAAACCGCAGAAAATTGATCTTCTTATCAGCGCTGAAACATTCTTTGACCTATTGTCCGTTGGCCAAATCAAGCAAGGTCCAGAGTGTCCAATCCTCCAAAAGACAAGCCTTGGGTGGATTGTCTCGGGCGGTACACTCCTGGTGAAAAATCTCACCAGAAGATTACTGTCAATCTGAGTTATCAGGAAGAAAGTTTGAGCTCGATTGACAAGACCTTGCTGAAGTTTTGGACTGTCGAAGATGTGCGCTCTCCCTCCAAAGTCCTTTCCGCTGAACAACAAAGTTGTGAAGATCATTTCACAAATAATGTGAGAAGATTGCCGTCTGGTCGTTTCGAAGTAAGACTGCCGTTCAAATCAGATTCGCACCAGCTTGGGTGCTCATTTGAAGTTGCTAAACGGCGGTTTTGTCGCTTGAAAAACGCTTAACTCGAGATCCCGAGTTAAAGCGAATGTACTTGGAATTTATGGAAGAATATGTAGAGATGGGCCACATGTCCGAAGTGAGTCACATCCTTCCAAGTACACCACACTATGTTATTCCGCACCAATGTGTATTACGGCCCCAAAGCACTTCGACAAAGCTGAGGGTCGTATTTGATGCTTCGTGTCGCACTTCGACACATAAGGCGTTGAATGACATTCTTATGGTCGGGCCGACCATTCAAGAAGAGCTGTTTTCGACTCTGCTTCGTTTTCGATTGCATAAATACGCATTGGGATGGCTTTCATTGGTACAGAGTAAAGTTTCTGATTGCGGTCAACTTGGTGGCCGCCAGTGCGATCTCTGTCTACGAATGATTGCAAGTTGACACACAGCCTCCTCGTGGCACCTCCTGGGTAGCTATCTTAGCATCCGCTAGATAGCGAGCTAATGTGTGCAGCGAGTCATCCGGACGGTAAATGGTTGAGCGCAGGGTTTGGAACCCGCCTCGGAAAAGAAGCCCAAGGAAAACCAAAGCGAAAGCCTCGGAAAGGATCCCCTTATGTTGACGACCACCGCAAAATGAAAAGGACTACGATTTAAGGATATGCACCTGGAATGTCCGAACCCTTAATTGGGAAGGTGCCTCTATCCAACTGGCGGATGCCCTCGAGAAATTAAAGGCTGACATTACCGCCATCCAGGAAATGAGATGGACAGGACAAGGTTGTTCCAAGCGAGCAAACTGTGATATTTACTACAGCTGCCATGCGGAGAGGCGCGAATTTGGATGCGGATTTGTAGTAAGCCGGAGACTTCGCCACCACGTCTCCAATTTCACCCCAGTGAGTGAACGGCTGGCTACAATCCGCGTCAAAGCTAGATTTTTTAATCTTAGCATAATTTGCGCGCACGCCCCGACGGAGGAGAAGGACGATGCTGCTAAGGATGCATTCTACGCGAGACTCGAGGACACATACGACCGCTGCCCAAACCACGACGTGAAGATCATCCTCGGGGACTTCAACGCAAAGGTTGGGCGCGAACGCATCTTTGACCGCACCGTCGGTCAATTCAGCCTCCACGAGACCACCTCGAACAACGGTTTCAGGCTGATTGACTTCGCCGCGGCGCGAAACATGGTAGTGAGTAGCACCAGATTTCGGCACCTCGACATCCACAAGGCCACATGGCTGTCCCTGATCAGAAAACGCGAAACCAGATTGATCATGTTGTGATAGACGGAAGGCATGCCTCAAGCGTGATGGACGTGCGTACGTTCCGTGGAGTCAACATAGACTCGGACCACTATCTTGTCGCAGCCAAGATACGCATGCGGCTATGCCGAGCGAAAAACGTACGCCCCATCACGCAACGAAAGCTTGACGTCACTAGGCTGCGATCACAACGGACAGCAACAGCCTACTCCACTCACCTCTCGGAACTGCTCCACCAACCAACCCCTCTTCCTGTTGACGCCGGCGGACTCTGGGCGCACATATCCCACTCCATGCGAGCTGCCGCTGAAACAGCCATTGGGTTCAAGCGCCCACCCACACGGAACCAATGGTATGACGAGGAGTGTCGCGTCGCATCTGCGGCAAAAACGCCGCCTACAGAAGAACGCTGCAGTCTGGCGCAACGCGAGCTCCGTGTGAACGTTACAGGGAGAAAAGGAAGGAAGAGAGGCGGCTTTTAGACGGAAAAACGGGAGAAAAAAAGCGAGAGTGCGACGAACTCGAGGTGTTGCAGGACAGAAATGATGCTCGAAAATTTTACCAACAAGTCAACCGCCTGACACATGGTTTCAAGACCGGAGCATCTAACTGTCGAGATGAAAACGGGAATCTGGTTACAGATACGCAGTGCACGCTGAGGTTATGGAGGGCGCATTTCTCCAAGCTGCTAGCAGGCGATGACGGCACCAATCCCGCCGTTGGAGGAAGCAACCCGATACCACCAATCGACGACAATGTGGATATACCACTACCTAGCCATGACGAGGTCCGAGTTGCTATTATGCGACTCAAAACAACAAAGCAGCCGGTGCTGATGGACTGCCTGCAGAGTTGTTTAAGGCCGGCGGCGAAGAGCTGATAAGGTGCATGCATCAGCTCTTCTGCAGAATATGGCTAGAAGAAAGCATGCCCAACGATTGGAATCTCAGCGTCCTTTGTCCTGTGCTGAAGAAAGGCGACCCGACGATATGCACCAACTACCGGGGAATTAGCCTGATTGCCATCTCATATAAGGTCCTATCGAGCGTAATATGTGAACGACTGAAGCCGTATACCAGCACACTGATCGGACCTTATCAGTGCGGCTTCAGACCTGGTAAATCCACCATAGACCAGATCTTCACATTGCGCCAAATCCTGAGAAAACCCACGAAAATGGAATTGACACACACCATCTCTTTGTCGATTACAAAGCTGCATTCGATAGTCCGACACGAGAACGCCTATATGCCACCATGTCTGAGTTCGGTATTCCTGCAAAGCTGATACGTCTTTGCAGGATGACATTGAGCAGCACCATCAGCTCTGTCAAGGTAGGAACGAACCTCTCCGAACCTTTCAATACCGTTCGAGGTTTCAGACAAGGCGACCCCTGTCGTGCAACCTCTTCAACTTTGTGATGGAAGGGGTCTTGCGGAAAGCCGGTGTGCATCGTGCTGGCACTATATTTTATAAAAGTGTCCAGCTCCTTGCTTACGCGGATGATATTGACATCATTGGCCGCAGCAAGCGTGATGTCACTGCTGCATTTTCCGCTATCGAAAAGAGTCAGCAAAAGTGGGTTTGTTTACCGAGGGCAAGACGAAGTATATGCTGTCGACAAGCAGGGAGGCGCGGCGACTAGACTCCCAGGTGGTAGCAGACAACTATATGTTCGAAGTGGTCAAGGAGTTCACATACCTTGGCACTGCCATCAAAACCAAAAATGACGTCAGCCTGGAGATCAAGCGAAGAATCACACTTGCCAATAGGTGCTACTTTGGTCTGAGTAGGCAAATGTGCAATAGAGACCTCTCTCGCCGAACAAAATTAGCACTCTACAAGACACTCATCCTACCCGTGCTCTTATATGGCGCAGAAGCATGGGTAGTGTCAATGACAGATGCAGCAGCGCTTGGAGTGTTCGAGAGAAAAATTCTTCGCAAGATCTTCGGTCCCGTTCGGATTGGGGACGACTTTCGCATTCGGATGAACCACGAGCTGTACGAGTTGTACGACGACGTGGACGTGGTCCGGCGCATCACGATACAACGTCTGCGCTGGCTCGGACACGTTGTGCGTATGGATGAAGAATCTCCAGCTCAGAAGGTATTCGAAGCGAGAGTCGACTACGGGCGACGACGAAGGGGACGACCAAATCTTCGTTGAAAGGACCAAGTAGAGCAGGACCTTAATCTGCTGGGAATTTCCAATTGGAGGAGGCGCGCAAAGAGCAGAGGCGCCTGGAGGGAGACGCTGAGGTCGGCCAAAACCCGAAATGGGTTGTAGTGCCACCTAATAATAATAATAATAATAAAAAAACGCATTAACGGCCGACATCAAAAGATGTACCGCCAAGTTATGGTGCACGAGGCAGATCGAAACTATCAGCTCATAGTGTGGAGAAAAGATCCATCAGACTCGTTGAGATTATTCAGATTAAATACTGTAACATATGGCACTGCGCCAGCGCCATTCTTGGCCATACGGTGTTTGATCCAGCTGAGCGAGATTGCGAAATCCTCGCACCCCATGGCAGCTGAAGTTATCAGGCAAGACTTCTACGTTGACGATATGTTGACTGGTGCCGTATGCGTCGAGGACCTGAAGACAATTAAGTCTGAAGTGTCGCAGATACTGCTAGGAAAAGGTTTTGAACTTGCGAAGTGGTTCTCGAATGCTCCTGGGTTCTCCGCATCAAACAGTACACCAAAGCCGATAACGATCTCGAGACTGACGCAACCAAGACTCTAGGTGTGATTTGGTTGCCAAATGAAGACGTGTTCCAATTCCGGATCGACGATTCATTCATGGGTCTTAAAGCGACAAAACGGAACATTCTCTCGGTGACATCGCGGTTATTCAATCCGCTTGGCCTATTGAGTCCCTTAATTATAAAAGCAAAGATACTGCTTCAAGAGCTCTGGCTTCAAAAGTTGGAGTGGGACGAATCCATACCATTGAGTTTAGATACATCGTGGCAGCAATTGAAGTCAAATTTGACACAATTGCACAACATAAAAGTGCCACGATATTTGTTCACAGAGCTTACGTCACCGATAGAGATACATGGCTTCGCCGACGCCTCAATAAGAGCGTATGGGGCGTGTATTTACGTTCGTACGCAAACTGCGGAAGGTTGTAAAGTATCATTACTAACCTCAAAATCAAAAGTAGCTCCCCTCAAGACTAAGACTCTTCCTAGACTTGAGTTGTGTGCAGCTCACCTTCTTGCAGAACTCTGCCACCGCATCCGAAGGCTGATCCGATCTCCAATTGAACGGACGGTTCTTTGGTCAGATTCGGAAGTCACTCTTCATTGGATCCGGTCATATCCTTCCACTCTCGCGACATTCGTGTCGAATCGAGTGGCCGAGATTCAAGAGTGGTCAGAGAGCGTGGAATGGCGTCATGTTCCAACTAAGCAGAGCCCCGCAGACATTGTATCGAGGGGTTGCGATGTGACTGAACTGTGCGCGTCAATGTGGTTTAGTGTTCCGTCATTCTTGATGGAACCACACGACGTATGGCCAGTTAACCACCATTTGGCCTCTGAAGAGACGCGCAATTTGGAAGTGCGCAAAACAGCTGTTGGACTGACAGCTATAGTGGTAAAGTCAGATCTAGTGGACTCGATCGAAAGTTTTTCGTCGCACACAAGTCTGTTGAGAGTGTTCGCTTATGTGTTCCGCTTCATTCGAAGATGCAAAGACAAAACAGTTCAATTTGAACTGATTCTAACGGCATCAGAACTGAAAGAAGCATTCAGTAAAATAGTAGAAGTAATGCAGGATTTCGAATTCAGACACGATATAGAAAGGGTTCGTAAGAGTACACGTGTGAGCTCGAGTCTACAACGACTCAATCCTTTCATACATGAGTATGAAGGATCTTGGTGTTCGTTTTCGTTGTTGCGAGTCGGGGGGCGACTGGTAAATGCTCCTATTTCGTATGATGCTAAGTTTCCACTCCTCTTGTCGAAGCGCTCACAATTTGCTCGCAGCTATGTGAGGTACCTTCACTTGACCAACTGTCACGCTGGCCCAAGAGCGCTCGTGAGCATTCTCAGAGAACGACTTTGGTTAGTCAATTCTCAAGAGCTTTGTCGTCAGACAGTACGATCATGCATCCGTTGCTTTAAATGCAAACCTCGGCTGCTTACGCAAATAATGGGAAATTTGCCTGCTGATCGACTCCGATCGCTCCGCCCATTTTCAATATGTGGCGTAGATTTTGTGGCCCGGTTGAGACTACCTATAGGATTCGCGGAAAGCCGCCGTACAAGTCGTACATAGCTTTGCTCGTCTGTTTTGCGTCAAAAGCGGTTCACTTAGAAATTGTATCCGATCTGTCAACTAATGCATTTCTAATGGCTTTCCAAAGGTTTGTTGGTCGAAGAGGATGCCCGAGCCGAGTCCATTGCGACAACGCGACGAACTTCGTCGGAGCAAGTCGCCATCTGGAGGAGCTAAGGAGACGAGTCAAGGCCGAGGAGAACGCAGTTCGCGACTTCGCATTAAGAAGCGGATGCGAATTTGCGTTCATACCGCCGAGGGCTCCTCACTTCGGAGGGCTATGGAAGGCAGGTGTGAAGTCTGCAAAGCACCTACTCCTACGGACGGTGGGCAACGCCCTGCTCACGGCCGAGGAGCTGCAGACAGTGGTCGTGGCGGTCGAGGCGGTGCTCAACTCCCGCCCGCTAGGAGCCGCAAGCAACGACCCCAACGACGGCGAGGCACTAACCCCAAGGCATCTACTGGTGGGCGGTCCACTGATCGCACCGGCAGCATCGCGGACCCGGACCAGGAGGGTCTGAGTTGCTTAAGGCGATGGCGAGCTGTCTCGTCGCTCAAGCGAGCGTTCTGGCAGCGATGGTCCCGGGGTATGTGCTGGGCCTGCAGGCACGGGCCAAGTGGGACCGGTTGCAGCCAAATCTGCGAATCGGAGAGCTCGTCGTCGTCGCAGAGGACAATCAGCCGCCGATGCAGTCGATGGTGGGGCGAGTCGTGGCGGTATACCCAGGAGCGGACGGGGCGGTGCGCGTCGCAGACGTGCGAACCAGCACAGGAGGGCTGTTTAAACGGCCAGTACATAAACTAGCGCCTCTGCCAATAGCATGAAGGCACAGCCGTTCATCGGGGCCGGTGTTGGCGCATTTGATGTACATTAGTTAAGATAATGAAGTTGTCAAATGAAGTTATTAGAATTAGGGCGAAGCGGAGCGCAATAGTAGTTGGAATATCAAGTTTCTATACAAATCAAGTTTCTGTACAAGGAAGTGGTAATTAAGGTCACATGTCATTAATGTCAATTTAGGGGTAATAAAGATGCAATTTAATTAGGGTAACCTATTGAAATGTCAAGTGTGAGGTAATAAAGATGCAATTTAATTAGGGTTAGCTGTGGAAATGACAAGTGTGGGGTAATAAAGATGCAATTTAATTAGGGTTAGCTGTGGAAATGACAAGTGTGGGATTTGTGTGACGATTCGTACGCGACCCGAGACGGGGCGATGAAAGGATCGGGATCGGGGTCGGGGCGTTTCGTCAGACAAATCCTTCGGAGTCGGGGTCGGGGTCGAGGTCGCTTGTCCCGAGACGCCCTCGGGGTCGGGTTCGAGATCGCTTGTCCCGACACGCTCTCGAGGTCGGGGTCGCATTCGATCTCGCACTCGGGGTCGCAATCGAAACGATTCGTAGATCGAGGGCGAAAACGTATGACGAACACGTGCTACGATACGCTCTCGAGGTCGAGACGAGACGGGGGTCGCAGTCGAAAACGATTCGTAGATCGAGGACGAAAACGTGTAACGAACACGTGCTACGATACGCTCTCGAGGTCGTGTGTCCCGAGACGAGACGGTGAGGGATCGGGGTCGCAGTCGATTCGTAAATCGTACACGAAACCTGAATGACAGCAAACGTCATGGAAGCTCAACGTGTTAGAAAGGGTGAAGAAGGCCACCGGAGCCTTGTACATGGGAAAAGATGCTTAGTTGCACTTGGGGCCCTCTCCTAATATAATGCGGTGGATATACATCTCAGTTGTTCGCCCTATCCTGACCTATGGTGTTCTAGTGTGGTGGCAGGCCATGGAAAAAGGACGTACCTATCCATCATAGAAAGGACACAGCGTCAAGCACTTTGTGTATCACAGGCGCTAACAGGTCGACGCCAACAAAAGCCCTGAGGTAATAGCTGGTGTCGAACCGTCGAATATACGCGCAATCCATAGCCGCAAAATCGTACCTAAGGATTGCCGCAACAGGCAATCTGGGTCTGCTAGGCTATGGTCACAGCGCCATTGGTAGGAAGACTAGTAGAGACTTGGACTATACTGTCCCCTTACCAGTACTCTGATGTGGTCAAGTCCAAAGTTGTCCTGGACAGCAGAAGAGCAATAGAGTCGCTGAACGCATCTGCGGTCGTGCGTATCTATTGATCCCAAGCCAAGGGCATCGATGGAACGAGATCGCAGCCACTCTCGCCAAAGGGGAGTGGGGCTCGATGTCAGTAGTTGGAATAACCCGTTTCTATACATAGCACATTTCTGTACAAGGAAGTACTATAGGGTCACATGTCATTAATGTCAATTTAGGGGTAATAAAGATGCAATTTAATTAGGTAACCTATTGAAATGTCAAGGTGAAGTAATAAAGATGCAATTTAATTAGGGTTAGCTGTGGAAATGTAAGTGTGGGATTTGTGTGACGAATCGTACGCGACCCGAGACGGGCGATGAAAGGATCGGGATCGGGGTCGGGGGCGTTTCGTCAGACAAATCCCGAGTCGGGGCGGGGTCGAGATCGCTTGTCCCGAGACCCCTCGGGGGTCGGAGGAATCGCTTGTCCCGCACGCCCTCGAGGTCGGGGTCGCAATCGGTCTCGCACTCGGGGTCGCAATCGAAAACGATTCGTAGATCGAGGACGAAAACGTGCAACGAACATGTGCTACGATACGCTCTCGAGGTCGAGACGAGACGGTGTGGGATCGGGGTCGGTGTCGCAATCGAAAACGATTCGTAGATCGAAGGCGAAAACGTATGACGAACACGTGCTACGATACGCCTTCGAGATCGAGACGAGACGGTGAGGATCGCGGTCGGGGTCGCAATCGAAAACGATTCGTAGATCGAGGGCGAAAACGTGCAACGAACACGTGCTACGATACGCTCCGAGATCGTGTGTCCCGAGACGAGACGGTGAGGGGTCGGGGTCGCAGTCGAAAACGATTTGTAGATCGAAGGCGCCTTGCACGCAGCTAGCATCGCTAGATGTAAAACGATCGTAGGCGCCACGCTATCTATAAAACGAACGAAGGTGTGGCGCCCACTTGTCTCGTCATTTCGAATGTATTCGAAATCGGGCGGAGGAAGGACGATGTGATGACGTGACGCAGCGCCACATCCAAGACGATCGAATACGTGAACGTCTAACACGAATCAACGTTACGAAACGTGATGAAATATATTCGGAAACCCAACGCTACCTGAAAACGATCGAAGGCGTCTTGCACGTGACGCATGTGATGTAATTCAGACGAGGTACAACACCATTTCAAGACCGAAGATCAAATAGAAAATCTGAAAGAAAACCGAATAGAGCTGTAAAAATTCCATTTCCCGTAAAGATATAGTATTCTTCTTTGCATGTTCTGTATGTAACATAATTTTATTTCCAAATACATTGTTTAAAATCGATTCTCTAAACAAATACATTTTATAATTTTCTTGATTTTTGTGAGCGAACAGTATAGAAATGACAGACACATGTATCGACTCCATCCTCCACATCGTTATGAGCCCAACAGCAGGATGCGAAATGTTCACCATGAACATTAGAAACCAATGGTCCATTACATATTCTATTATTAAAATATTTCAATGATTCTGATAAATATTCCATGTGTTCAGGAAAAATTTTATCGTTAAACATTTTCATAAAATTATTTATTCCAGTTATAAGTTGTTGTATCGAAATATGAGTTGTGGAGCTGGTATTGTTTTCAATCAATATCATTTTAAATTTCTTTCCCAAAAGGTGAATGAAGAAATATTTTGAAAAAAATTATACGATACGTTGAACTAATCCGGTCAGTGGGGTATATTCAACTAGACGATCGTGAATGAGAAGGCAATATACCTTTGTATTCAACTCACTTGGTACTCTTAATTCAGTTGAAATTTTAACATCAATTGGCCCTGATTTGACCGACTGTTTTGATATGAAAGATCAACAACAACAATAGGACCTTTGACTTGAAGTCTAGTGGTGATAAAAGTGGACGAGGCTCACGGTTGTAGTAACTCTTTGGAATTTCACGTACATATCATACAAGGCAGCAAAATTTCATTGAATTTTACATTTAAATCTTCATATGGATAGACTTCAGAATTTAAATACACTTTTGCATTTCTCAAATTGTTTGTAATTAGATTGCCATTTAATGTAAACGCAATGACTGCAAACCGTGGACGTTCTCTATTTAGCTAGCTTAACGTTCCATACATGATGAGTCCCCTGTACCAACAGGGATTTATATAACAATCCCGTGCGGAATGAAAGTGGAAGTGTAGCTCCACTTTTGACTCATTGAACATTTTAATTTTAGTAGTATCGCTTGGAACAATGTGGGTACTTTCCAGCTAATGTTCTGTATAGCAATTTTATATTCAATACCTCCGACCGTTTTTCAAACATTTCATTCATATTTTTAGCTAGCAAGAGAATGAGTTCATGTTTACAATTTAATATAACTTTTTATGATCTTCAGCGAATCCCATTAGCATTTTTAGTGGTAATGAAAGGCTGAAATGACCTCCCAAGATATACTCTCTCCCCACTCCACCCGGCATTACGATAACATAGAGCTTGTCGACCAATGGAAAGAAAGTTTTTCAGAGTAGATAAGATTCCAGTAAACCGCGTTCTATCCAGTTCGCATCCGTTCAATTATTTCATCCAAAAATAGGCCATCAATTATTTTTAAGCAAGCCGGCAACATCATTTGTTGTACTTGTGCCCGAATTTTGGTTAGTAATTTTACTAAGTGTTCCTTCAAAGTGGAGGAAACTTTCAGACGGTAATACATACAAATCTTGGTTTTGTATTGTAATACGAACTTCATCATTTGTTTTGAAGTTCTGCTGATATGGGTAATAAGTGTGATATTCTTTTTCGTGATACTTGTGCCCGAATTTTGGTTAGTAATTTTACAAGTGTTCCTTCAAAGTGGAGGAAACTTTCAGACGGTAATACATACAAATCTTGGTTTTGTATTGTAATACGAACTTCATCATTTGTTTTGAAGTTCTGCTGATATGGGTAATAAGTGTGATATTCTTTTTCGTGATACTCTCATCTTGTGAGGTTTATCTTGCAAAAAAATTTCATTCATTTGAAATGAAGGTAGTAATTTTACTGAATATTAAATCCAAGTGATTTTAAAATCAGTTTATTTTTAATGATACCGCAGGTCGTGGATATGATGGTCCTCGAGATGATAATGATGATGGTTTTTTCACCTTTACATTTAGTAATGGGAGTTGTGAGGTGATGTAACGACCTTTTATTATAAATAATCATTCTGTTGCTCGTAAATGAAGACGAATTGATATAGTTTCCCCTCGAAAATTGATTAATTCCCTCCTGATCAGTTATCCGTACTTCCGGCTTTTTTCTAGTGTTGATAGGTAAATAAATCAAGTTTCGTGGTGTAATACTCATTTTATATCCCGGAGGAACATTGATTACAAATTCATGAAGCACATGATTTGGTCTATTACCTACATATGAGCCACTGATAATGTTGCATTCCAATCTAATTGTATTTACTTTTAAAATATTCACAGGATTATCTGAGACATAAATTTCAGTATTGTGCGGTTTTAGAATACGTGCACCAAATCCAAATAGCTTTCCAATACTTCGTTCACGATTAAAATATACTGTTTCTTTTTAGTAGTAACTTGAACTTTCAGCGTATTGTTGTTGGTTTCTATTTTTAACTCATCATAAGAACCATACCCTTTAGGACATCAATAATATATGTTGCAATCTCTTCGAGTTCATACGATCCAACAGGTATTTCTATACATTTATTTCCAATATGAAATAGATTTTCCCTCTATCTACGTTTGGTATAGAATTGTATGTGTGAAAGTCAATGAGACACCTCATAATTTCTATTTAATTCAATTTGTGGAAAAAAATTTTGGGTTATAACTGATGTGTTTCCATTTAATGCAAATGTTAGTGATGTAGACATTTTGAAGTCTGAGTTTGAACTGTTGTTTAATCATCATATCATTAGTTTTATATTCATATTTTTAAAGTATAATGAATTGATCAAAGCCTTTTCTGTATCCCCATTTTTCATATCATCATCTTTAGAGATTAGTAGAAACCAAATTTCTCCTCCCAGCATTTTCGTGAAATTTCCATAAATGATTCATAGTCCATGTCACTGTTTACGTGATCTCGATATATATGACGCATATTCAAATCATCTTGTTTAAACATTATAATAAAATTAGCATTGTCACGTATTAAATGCTTCGGTATATGTGTGTATGTTTGACAAAAGAATGAATCAATATTCTTATGTCTTCCCATACAAAAATAGTTTCGGATATTATCCTGCTTTTCACATGCCACATCATCGAATATCATAATGGAATTATTTTTAGCTTCGTGCGGTGATAACACTGCATCGTTTCCGGAGAATGTAAAATATCCCATTCCTTGAATTGGTTTGATAAGTTTTTCCAAATATTCATATTTGGGTTTATAAACTCTTTGAAAATACATAAATATTTTCAAGTTTGAGACCATTGGGACCTCTATAAGACTAAGCATCACATTGGTTTTTCCACAATTTGATGGTCCAACAATTAATGCTCTAATTGTATTGGGTAGCAAAACACTATGTCGAGGTTGTTGAATTCTCTCCATGTCCACCACCATCAATGTTTCGTACTAGTATGCTTTTCTTATGTCCTAAAAACGCATGTTAATGAGATAATTACTTCATTCAATGGGAAACGTTTCATGATTGAGGTTGCTATAAAATGGCCAAACGTTTTTATAATTTAATTAGTTCAAAATCAAAATTCAAACAGGGTAGTGGTCTTGTAAACAATATAATAGACCTCTACCTTTTGAGGCTCATATACCTGGATACAATTACTGTGGACCTGGAACAAAGTTAGAGAAACGATTAGCACGTGGTGATCGTGGAATTAATGGTTTGGATGAAGCGTGTGAGAGCATGATATTGCATATTCAAACAGTAAAGATTTGAGTGAACGTCATAAAAGCTGACTCAGTTTTAATTGAAAAGGCTTGGAATCGTGTAAAAGCGTTAGACAGTAGTATTGGAGAGAGAGCAGCAGCATACTTTGTAACAAAAATGAAGACGAAGAAAAAAATTTGGAATGGGATCAAATTAGGAGAGAAAGAAAAGAGTGAAAACATCATTGACTACAATAATCAAAAAAGGCTACAAAGGAATTGAAAAGAATAAACCGCTTGATATCTTGAGTGCAATAAAAGTTGCACGTAAAGCAGTATCAAACTCGATGGGATGTAGGAAAAATGTTGTTATTCCACGTATTATAAATTACCCAAGATAGGTGGGTTCTTGCCACTTGTCCCAATTTTAACAGCTCTGAGCGCTGTGGGTAGTTTGGCATCAGGTAGTGCAGCAATAGTAAAATCTATTAACAATGCAAAGATGGCTAAACAACATCTAGAGGAAAACAAGAGGCATAATAAAAAATGGAAACGGTTGCATTGGGAGCTGGCTTGTATTTACAACCATACAAAAATGGATATGGTATATCATTTGCTAGAAATAATCAAAGTCAAAAACGCATTCAAAAACTAATAGGTAAGCTAAAGAGAGCATTATCAAACTTTGATATAATGAAGTTTGCCTTTAGAAAGATTCCTCATTTTCGAGGTGTTTATATAAAGGATCAATTACCCAAATTTCCACATCATTTCGAGTGTGGAATAATAAATTTAGCAGACTCAATATCGAATGGAACGCATTGGGTAGCATATTGAGAGGATCAGATTCTTATTATTTCGATAGTTTTGGGAATTTACAACCACCATTAGAAGTAGTCAGATATTTAGAAAAACATTAATACAATTATGAACGTTTTCAAAATTTTGGGACTGTAAACTGTGGACATTTGTGTTTTATAATTGTCAGGTTTTTTATATTTCTTTATTTCAGTTTATTTCACAACAACTTGTTCTCCCGTTCACGTTCTTGTTCATAGTGAACGCACTTTAGTCTCGTGCTCGACCGATACACCTATCGATCGGGCTTCTAACTCGATAGATATTTAATCGATTAATTCTTAATGTTACCTTATGCTATATTTAAATCTAGTATTTACAATATTTACATTCGGCCGACCTGACTACAGATCGACCACGATCTACATACAAAGGGCAATTGTTCATTAACATCAGTGATCCAAGGCTTAAGGCGAGCAGGCTCAAAATGTTAAACTTGAGTTAACTGACAGTCATCAATATCAACTACTTCATACCTGTCATGATCAAAAACACGGTTTATCTTATAGGGCCCCGGTACTTTGGGGCAAATTTCTTATTAACTCCTGCTGTAGTATCTACATTCCGAATGGCTACATAATCACCGACGTTATATTCTCTAGGAGCTCTATGTCTCTTACCATAAAACTGTTCATTTTTTTCTGGGAATTTTGAATGTTGACAGATGCCTGCTCACGGGTTTCACAATATCTCTAGGTTCATCATTGAATTTAGTATCTAAATATTCAGAAAGCTCATCAACTATAGGTCCCTTCTGTATTACTCCAAACAATAGAATACTAGGAGCTACTTGGGTGCTACTGTGTACTGCATTATTAATTGCAAATTCAGCTTTAT
>NW_026869511.1:0-25040 GCF_023558535.2 Drosophila nasuta
GAAAAATTTGGAAAATGGAAAAAATTAAAATCAGAAAAATTTTGGAAAATGAAAAAAAAATTTAAAATCAGGAAAATTTTTGGAAAATCGGGAAAAAAAAAAATTAAAATCGGGAAAATTTTGGAAAATAAAAAATTTAAAATCAAAGAAAATTTGGAAAATGAAAATAAGGAAAAATTTTTAAAAAAAAAAATAAAAATCAAAAATTTTGAAAAAATGAAAAATAGCAAAATCAGAGAAATTTTGGAAAATGAAAATAAAATCGAAAAAATTTTGGAAAATGAAAAAATTTAAAAATCGGAAAAATTTGGGAAAATGAAAAATTTAAAATCAGGAAAATTTTGGAAAATAAAATATAAAATCGGAAAATTTTGAAAAATAAAAATGTAAAAATCCGGGAAATTTTGGAAAATGAAAAAATGTATAAATCGGAAAAATTTTGGAAAATGAAAAAATGTAAAATCAGGAAAATTTTGGAAAATTAAAAAATGTAAAATTCGGAAAAATTTGGAAAAATGAAAAATGTAAAAATCGGAAAAATTTTCGAAAATGAAAAAATGTAAAAATCGGAAATTTTTTGAAAATGAAAAAATGTAAAATCGGGAAAATTTTGGAAAATGAAAAAAAACTAAAATCGGAAAAATTTTGAAAAAATTAAAAATGTTAAAAATCGGGAAAATTTTGGAAAATGTAAAAATGTAAAAATCGGAAAAGTTTTGGAAAATGAAAAAATTTAAAAAATCAGAAAAATTTTGGAAAATGAAAAAATTAAAAAATCGGGAAAATTTTGGAAAATGAAAAAATATAAAAATCGGAAAAATTTTGGAAAATGAAAAAAATGTAAAAATCAGGAAAATTTTGGAAAAATAAAAATGTAAAAATCGGAAAATTTTTGGAAAATAAAAAAAATAAAATCGGAAAATTTTGGTAAAATATAAAATCAAAATTTTGGAAAAATAAAATCGGAATCAAGTTTTGGAAAATGAAAAAATGTAAAATCGGAAAAATTTTTGGAAAGTGAAAATAATAAAAAATCGGAAAATTTTGGAAAATAAAAAAATGTAAATATCGGGAAAAATTTTTGGAAAAATGTAAAAAATATAAAATCGGAAAAAGTTTTTGGAAAATGAAAAATATAAAAATCGGAAAATTTTGAAAAAATGAAAAAATGTAAAAATCGGAAAAATTTTGGAAAAATGAAAAAATGTAAAATCGGGAAATTTTTGGAAAATGAGTAAAAATAAAAAATCAGGAAAATTTTGGAAAATGAAAAAATGTAAAATCGGAAAAAATTTGGAAAAATGAAAAATGTAAAAATCGGAAAATTTTGGGAAAATGAAAAATGTAAAATCAGGAAAAATTTTGGAAAATGCAAAAATGTAAAATCGGAAAAAGTTTTGGAAAATGAAAAAAATGTAAAATCGGAAAAATTTTGGAAAATGGAAAAATGTAAAATCAGAAAAATTTTGGAAAATGAAAATAATAAAATCGGAAAAATTTTAAGGAAAATGAAAAAATGTAAAAATCAGAAAAAATTTTGGAAAATGAAAAATGTAAAATCGGAAAAATTTTTAAAATGAAAAAAATAAAATCAGGAAAATTTTGGAAAATTAAAATCAAAAATTTTGGAAAATAAAAAATTTAAAATCGTGGTTGGAAATACAAAAATCGGAAAAATTTTGAAAAATGAAAAATGTAAAATCAAAAATTTTAAAAATGAAAAATGTAAAATCAGAAAAATTTTGGAAAATGAAAAATGTAAAATCGGAAAATTTTTGGAAAAAAAATTTAAAATCCGGAAAAATTTTGGAAAATGAAAATTTAAAATCGGAAAATTTTTGGAAAATAAAAATATAAAAATGGAAAAATTTGGAAAAATAAAAAAATGTAAAATCGGAAAATTTTTGGAAAATGTAAAATCGGAAAAATTTTGGAAAATGAAAAATAAAATCGGAAAATTTTGGAAAATAAAAAATTAAAATCGGAAAATTTTAAAAATGAAATAAAAATCGGAAAAATTTTGAAAAATGAAAAAATGTAAAATCAAAATTTTGGAAAAAAAATAAAAAATTTAAAATCGGAAAAATTTTGGAAAATTTTGAAAAAATAAAATAAAAAATCAGGAAAATTTTGGAAAATGAAAAAATTAAAATCGGGAAAATTTTGGAAAAAAAAAAATTAAAATCGGGAAAATTTTGGAAAATAAAAAAATTAAAATCGGAAAAATTTTGGAAAAAAAAAATAAAATCGGAAAAATTTTGAAAAAAAAAAATAAAATCGGAAAATTTTGGAAAATGAAAAATATTAAAATCGGAAAAATTTTGGAAAATGAAAAAATTAAAATCGGAAAAATTTTGGAAAAAAAAAATAAAATCGGAAAAATTTTGGAAAAAAAAAAATTAAAATCGGAAAAATTTTGGAAAATAAAAAATTAAAATCGGAAAAATTTTGGAAAAAAAAAATATAAAATCGGGAAAATTTTGGAAAATAAAAAAATAAAATCGGAAAAATTTTGAAAAATGAAAAAAATTAAAATCGGAAAAATTTTGGAAAATGAAAAAAATTAAAATCGGAAAATTTTTGAAAAAAAAAAAATAAAATCGGAAAAATTTTGGAAAAAAAAAAATTAAAATCGGAAAAATTTTGGAAAATGAAAAAAATAAAATCAGGAAAAATTTTGGAAAATGAAAAAAATAAAATCGGAAAAATTTTGGAAAATGAAAAAATAAAATCGGAAAAATTTTGAAAAATAAAAAAATTAAAATCGGAAAAATTTTGAAAAATAAAAAAATTAAAATCGGAAAAATTTTGGAAAAATAAAAAAATAAAATCGGAAAAATTTTGGAAAAAAAAAAATAAAATCAGGAAAATTTTGGAAAATGAAAAATTTAAAATCGGAAAAATTTTGGAAAAAAAAAAAAAAATTTGGAAAAATAAAATCGGAAAAATTTTGGAAAATAAAAATAAAAAAATCGGAAAATTTTGGAAAAAAAAAAAATATAAAATCGGAAAATTTTGGAAAATGAAAAAAAATAAAATCGGAAAAATTTTGAAAAAAAATAAAATCGGAAAAATTTTGGAAAATAAAAAATTAAAATCGGAAAAAATTTTGGAAAAAAAAAAAAAAATAAAAAATTTTGGAAAATGAAAAATAAAAAATCGGAAAAATTTTGAAAAATAAAAATAAAATCGGAAAAATTTTGGAAATGAAAAAAATAAAATCGGAAAATTTTGGAAAAAAAAAAATAAAATCGGGAAAATTTTGGAAAATGAAAAAATTTAAAATCGGAAAATTTTGGAAAATAAAAAAAATAAAATCGGAAAAATTTTGGAAAATGAAAAATATAAAATCGGAAAAATTTTGGAAAAAAAAAAAATTAAAATCAGGAAAATTTTGGAAAATGAAAAAATAAAATCGGAAAATTTTGGAAAAAAAAAATAAAATCGGAAAAATTTTGGAAAATGAAAAAAAAATCGGGAAAATTTTGGAAAAAAAAAAAATAAAATCGGAAAATTTTGGAAAAAAAAAAAAAATAAAATTTCGGAAAAATTTTGAAAATTTTGGAAAAAAAATTAAAATCGGGAAAATTTTGGAAAAAAAAAAAATTAAAATCAGGAAAATTTTGGAAAAATGAAAAAAATAAAATCGGAAAAATTTTGGAAAATAAAAAAATTAAAATCGGGAAAATTTTAAAAAAAAAAAAAATAAAATCAGGAAAATTTTGGAAAAAAAAAATAAAATCGGAAAATTTTGGAAAATGAAAAAAATTAAAATCGGAAAAATTTTGGAAAATAAAAAAAATAAAATCGGAAAAATTTTGGAAAATGAAAAAAATAAAATCGGAAAAATTTTGGAATTTGAAAAAAATATAAAATCGGAAAAATTTTGGAAAATAAAAAAAATAAAATCGGAAAAATTTTGAAAAAAAAAATATAAAATCGGAAAATTTTGGAAAATAAAAAAATAAAATCGGAAAAATTTTGGAAAATGAAAAATGTAAAATCGGAAAAATTTTTAAAATAAAAAAATTAAAATTGGAAAATTTTGGAAAAATAAAATAAAATCGGAAAATTTTGGAAAAAAAAAAAATAAAATCGGAAAATTTTGGAAAATAAAAATATAAAATCGGAAAAATTTTGGAAAATGAAAAAAATAAAATCGGAAAAATTTTGGAAAATGAAAAAAATAAAATCGGAAAAATTTTGGAAAATGAAAAAAATAAAATCGAAAAAATTGGAAAAATAAAAAATAAAATCGGGAAAATTTTGGAAAATAAAAAAAAATAAAATCGGAAAAATTTTGGAAAATGAAAAAATTAAAATCGGAAAATTTTGGAAAATAAAAAAATCGGAAAAATTTTGGAAAATGAAAAAATAAATCGGAAAAATTTTGGAAAATAAAAAAAATAAAATCGGAAAAATTTTGAAAAAAAAAAATAAAATCGGAAAAATTTTGGAAAATGAAAAAAATAAAATCGGAAAATTTTGAAAAAAATAAAAAATTAAAAAAGGAAAAATTTTGGAAATTTTGGAAAAAAATAAAATCGGAAAATTTTGGAAAATGAAAAATAAAATCGGAAAAATTTTGGAAAATGAAAAAAATAAAATCAGGAAAATTTTGGAAAATAAAAAAAAAAAAATTAAAATCGGAAAAATTTTGGAAAATGAAAAAAATAAAATCGGAAAATTTTGGAAAAAAAAAAAATAAAATCGGAAAAATTTTGGAAAATGAAAAAAATAAAATCGGGAAAATTTTGGAAAATGAAAAATTAAAATCGGAAAAATTTTGAAAAAATAAAAAAAATAAAATCGGGAAAATTTTGGAAAATGAAAAAAAATAAAATCGGGAAAATTTTGGAAAATAAAAAATTAAAATCGGAAAAATTTTGGAAAATGAAAAAAATAAAATCAGGAAAAATTTTGGAAAATAAAAAAAAATAAAATCGGAAAATTTTGGAAAATGAAAAAAATTAAAATCGGAAAAATTTTGGAAAATGAAAAATAAAATCGGAAAAATTTTGGAAAATGAAAAAAATAAAATCGGAAAATTTTGGAAAATGAAAAAAAAATTAAAATTTGGAAAATTTTGGAAAAAAAAATTAAAATCGGAAAAATTTTGAAAAAAAAAAATCGGGAAAAATTTTGGAAAATAAAAAAATTTGGAAAATTTTGGAAAAAAAATAAAATCGGAAAAATTTTGGAAAAAAAAAATTAAAATCGGAAAATTTTGGAAAATGAAAAAATAAAATCGGAAAAATTTTGGAAAAAAAAAATAAAATCGGAAAAATTTTGGAAAATAAAAAAATTAAAATCGGAAAATTTTTGGAAAAATAAAAAATAAAATCGGAAAATTTTGAAAAATGAAAAAAATAAAATCGGAAAAATTTTGGAAAATAAAAAATAAAATCGGAAAAATTTTGGAAATGAAAAAAAATAAAATCGGAAAAATTTTGGAAAATGAAAAAATAAAATCGGAAAAATTTTGAAAAATAAAAAAATAAAATCGGGAAAATTTTGGAAAAAAAAAAATTAAAATCGGAAAATTTTGGAAAATGAAAAAATAAAATCGGAAAAATTTTGGAAAATAAAAAAATAAAATCGGGAAAATTTTGGAAAATGAAAAAAATAAAATCGGAAAAATTTTGGAAAAAAAAAAAATAAAATCGGAAAATTTTGGAAAATGAAAAAAAAAAAAATAAAATTTTGGAAAATAAAAAATAAAATTTGGAAAATTTTGGAAAAAAATTAAAATCGGGAAAATTTTGGAAAATAAAAAAAAAAATAAAATCGGAAAAATTTTGAAAATTTAAAAAAATAAAATCGGAAAAATTTTGGAAAATGAAAAAAATAAAATCGGAAAAATTTTGGAAAATAAAAAAAATAAAATCGGGAAAATTTTGGAAAATGAAAAAATCCAAAAAATCGGGAAAATTTTGGAAAATGAAAAAATTAAAATCGGAAAAATTTTGGAAAATAAAAAAAATAAAAAATAAAATCGAAAAATTTTGAAAAATAAAAAAATTAAAATCGGAAAAATTTTGAAAATGAAAAAAATAAAATCGGAAAAATTTTGGAAAAAAAAAAAATTAAAATCAGGAAAATTTTGGAAAATAAAAAAAATCGGAAAAATCGGAAAAATAAAAAATAAAATCGGAAAAATTTTGGAAAATAAAAAAAAAATTTGGAAAATTTTGAAAAAAAAATTAAAATCGGAAAATTTTGGAAAATAAAAAAATTAAAAAATCGGAAAAATTTATGGAAAATGAAAAAATTAAAATCGGAAAATTTTGGAAAATGAAAAAATAAAATCGGAAAAATTTTGAAAAAAAAAAAAAAAAAAAAATCGAAAAAATTTTGAAAAATAAAAAAATCGGAAAAATTTTGAAAAAAAAAAAAATAAAATCGGAAAAATTTTGAAAAAAAAAAAAAAATAAAATCGGAAAAATTTTGGAAAATGAAAAAATTTAAAATCGGAAAAAATTTTGAAAAATGAAAAAAATTAAAATCGGAAAATTTTGGAAAAAAAAAAATTAAAATCGGGAAAATTTTGGAAAATAAAAAATAAAATCGGAAAAATTTTGGAAAATAAAAAATTAAAATCGGGAAAATTTTGGAAAATAAAAAAATAAAATCGGAAAATTTTGGAAAAAAAAAATAAAATCGGAAAATTTTGGAAAATAAAAAAAATAAAATCAGGAAAATTTTGGAAAATGAAAAAATAAAATCGGAAAAATTTTGAAAAAAAAAAAAAATAAAATCGGAAAAATTTTGGAAAATGAAAAATTAAAATCGGAAAATTTTGGAAAATAAAAATAAAATCGGGAAAAATTTTGGAAAATGAAAAAAAATAAAATCGGAAAAATTTTGGAAAATAAAAATTAAAATGGAAAATTTTGAAAAAAATAAAAATCGGAAAATTTTGGAAAATAAAAAAAAAAATAAAATCGGAAATTTTGGGGAAAAAAAAAAATAAAATCGGAAAATTTTGGAAAAAAAAAAAATAAAATCAGGAAAATTTTGAAAAAAAAAAATAAAATCGGAAAATTTTGGAAAAAAAAAAAATTAAAATCGGGAAAATTTTGGAAAAAAAAAAAATAAAATCGGAAAAATTTTGGAAAATGAAAAAAATTAAAATCGGGAAAATTTTGGAAAAAAAAAAAAATAAAATCGGAAAATTTTTTGGAAAATAAAAAAAAATAAAATTGAAAATTTTGGAAAATGAAAAATTTTGGAAAAAAATAAAATCGGAAAATTTTGGAAAATGAAAAAAAAATAAAATCGGAAAATTTTGAAAAAAAAAAAAATAAAATCGGAAAATTTTGGAAAAAAAAAAATAAAATCGGAAAATTTTGAAAAATAAAAAAAAAAATAAAATCGGAAAAATTTTGGAAAATGAAAAAAAATAAAATCGGAAAATTTTGGAAAATAAAAAAATTAAAAAATCGGAAAAAATTTTGGAAAATGAAAAAATGAATAAAATCGGAAAAATTTTGGAAAATAAAAAAATAAAATCGGAAAATTTTGGAAAAATAAAAATAAAATCGGAAAAATTTTGGAAAATGAAAAAATAAAATCGGAAAAATTTTGGAAAATGAAAAAATTAAAATCGGAAAAATTTTGGAAAAAAAAATTAAAATCGGGAAAATTTTGGAAAAAAAAAAAATAAAATCGGAAAAATTTTGGAAAAAAAAATAAAATCGGAAAATTTTGGAAAAAAAAATAAAATCGGAAAAATTTTGGAAAATGAAAAAAAGAAAAAATCGGGAAAATTTTGGAAAATGAAAAAATTTAAAATCGGAAAATTTTGGAAAATGAAAAAATGTTGTAAAAATCGGAAAAATTTTGGAAAATGAAAAAAAATTAAAATCGGAAAAATTTTGGAAAATGAAAAATAAAATCGGAAAATTTTGGAAAAAAAAAAAATAAAATCGGAAAAATTTTGGAAAATAAAAATAAAATCGGGAAAATTTTGGAAAAAAAAAAATAAAATCGGAAAATTTTGGAAAATGAAAAAAATAAAATCGGAAAAATTTTGGAAAATGAAAAAATAAAATCGGAAAAATTTTGGAAAATGAAAAATAAAATCGGAAAAATTTTGGAAAATAAAAAAAATTAAAATCGGGAAAATTTTGGAAAAAAAAAAAAATAAAATCGGAAAAATTTTGGAAAAAAAAAAAATAAAATCGGGAAAATTTTGGAAATGAAAAAAATAAAATCGGAAAAATTTGGAAAAAATTTTGGAAAATTTTGGAAAAAAAAAATAAAATCGGAAAAATTTTGGAAAATAAAAAATAAAAATCGGAAAAATTTTGGAAAATAAAAAAAATAAAATCGGAAAAATTTTGGAAAAAAAAAAATATAAAATCGGAAAATTTTGGAAAAAAAAAATGAAAAATCGAAAAAATTTTGGAAAATGAAAAAAAAATTTTAAAAATTTTTGAAAAAAAATAAAATCGGAAAATTTTGGAAAATGAAAAAAAATAAAATCGGAAAATTTTGGAAAAAAAAAAAATTAAAATCGGAAAAATTTTGGAAAATGAAAAAAAATAAAATCGGAAAAATTTTGGAAAAAAAAAAATAAAATCGGAAAATTTTGGAAAAAAAAAAAAAATAAAATCGGAAAATTTTGGAAAAAAAAAAAAAATAAAATCGGAAAAATTTTGGAAAAATAAAAAAAAATAAAATCGGAAAAATTTTGGAAAATGAAAAAAAATAAAATCGGAAAATTTTGGAAAATAAAAAAAATAAAATCGGAAAAATTTTGAAAATGAAAAAAATAAAATCGGAAAAATTTTGAAAATGAAAAAATTTAAAATCGGAAAAATTTTGGAAAATCGGAAAAAAAAAAATAAAATCGGAAAATTTGGAAAATGAAAAAAATATAAAATCGGAAAAATTTTGGAAAAAAAAAATAAAATCGGAAAAATTTTGGAAAATAAAAAAATAAAATCGGGAAAATTTTGGAAAATGAAAAAAATATAAAATCGGAAAAATTTTGAAAATGAAAAAAATAAAATGGAAAAATTTTGGAAAAAATAAATCGGGAATTTTGGAAAATAAAAAAAATAAAATCGGAAAAATTTTGGAAAATGAAAAAATTAAAATCGGAAAATTTTGGAAAATGAAAAAAAATAAAATCGGAAAAATTTTGGAAAATGAAAAAAATAAAATCGGAAAAATTTTGGAAAAATAAAAAATTAAAATCGGAAAAATTTTGGAAAATGAAAAAAAATAAAATCGGAAAATTTTGGAAAAAAAAAAATATAAAATCGGGAAAATTTTGGAAAATGAAAAAATAAAATCGAAAATTTTGGAAAATAAAAAAAATAAAATCGGAAAAATTTTGGAAAATCGGAAAAATTTTGGAAAATAAAAAAATAAAATCGGAAAATTTTGGAAAATAAAAAAAAAATAAAATCGGAAAAATTTTGGAAAATGAAAAAAAATATAAAATCGGAAAAATTTTGGAAAAAAAAAAATATAAAATCGGAAAAATTTTGGAAAATGAAAAAATAAAATCGGAAAATTTTGGAAAATGAAAAAAAATCGGAAAAATTCGGAAAAAAAAAAATAAAAAAAATTTTAAAATAAAAATAAAATCGGAAAAATTTTGGAAAAAAAATAAAATCGGAAAATTTTGGAAAAATAAAAAAAAAAATAAAATTGGAAAAAAAATATAAAATGAAAAAAAATTTAAAATCGGAAAAATTTTGGAAAATGAAAAAAATAAAATCGGAAAAATTTTGGAAAATAAAAATATAAAATCGGGAAAATTTTGGAAAATGAAAAAAATAAAATCGGGAAAATTTTGAAAAAAAAAAATAAAATCGGGAAAATTTTGGAAAAAAAAAAAAATAAAATCAGGAAAAATTTTGGAAAAAAAAAAAATAAAATCGGAAAATTTTGGAAAAAAAAAAATTAAAATCGGAAAAATTTTGGAAAATAAAAAATAAAATCGGAAAAATTTTGGAAAAAAAAAAAAAAAATCGGAAAAATCAGGAAAATTTTGGAAAATTTTGGAAAAAAAAAATTAAAATCGGGAAAATTTTGGAAAATAAAAAATATAAAATCAGGAAAATTTTGGAAAATGAAAAAATAAAATCGGAAAAATTTGGAAAATAAAAAAATAAAATCGGGAAAATTTTGGAAAATGAAAAAATGAAAAACTCGGAAAAATTTTGGAAAAAAAAAAAATATAAAATCGGAAAATTTTGGAAAATGAAAAATTAAAATCGGAAAAATTTTGAAAAAAAAAAAAAATAAAATCGGAAAAATTTTGGAAAATGAAAAAAATAAAATCGGGAAAATTTTGGAAAATGAAAAATAAAAAATCGGGAAAATTTTGGAAAATGAAAAAATGTAAAATCGGAAAAATTTTGGAAAATGAAAAAATTAAAATCGGAAAAATTTTGGAAAAAAAAAAATAAAATCGGAAAATTTTGGAAAATAAAAAAAAATAAAAATCGGAAAATTTTGGAAAAAAAAAAATAAAATCAGGGAAAATTTTGGAAAATGAAAAAAAAAATAAAATCGGAAAATTTTGGAAAATGAAAAAAATAAAATCGGAAAAATTTTGGAAAATAAAAAAAAATAAAATCGGGAAAATTTTGGAAAATATAAAAAATAAAATCGGAAAATTTTGGAAAATAAAAAAATAAAATCGGAAAAATTTTGGAAAATGAAAAAATATAAAACCGGAAAATTTTGGAAAATGAAAAAATGTAAAAATCGGGAAAATTTTGGAAAATGAAAAAAATAAAATCGGGAAAATTTTGAAAAATGAAATAATCAAAAAAATCGGGAAACTTTTGGAAAATAAAAAAAATAAAATCGGAAAAATTTTGGAAAAAAAAAATAAAATCGGAAAATTTTTGAAAATGAAAAAATAAAATCGGAAAAATTTTGGAAAATAAAAAAATAAAATCGGAAAAATTTTGGAAAAAAAAAAAATAAAATCGGAAAAATTTTTGGAAAATAAAAAAAATTAAAATCATAAAAAATTTTGGAAAATGAAAAAATAAAATCGGAAAATTTTGGAAAATAAAAAAAAATAAAAAAAATTAAAATCGGAAAATTTGGAAAAAAAAAAAAAATCGGAAAATTTTGGAAAAATGAAAAAAAATAAAATCGGAAAATTTTGGAAATGAAAAAAATAAAATCGGAAAATTTTGGAAAATAAAAAAAAATAAAATCGGAAAAATTTTGGAAAATGAAAAAAAAATAAAATCGGAAAATTTTGGAAAAAAAAAAAATAAAATCGGAAAAATTTTGGAAAATGAAAAAAATAAAATCGGAAAATTTTGGAAAATGAAAAAATATAAAAATCGGAAAATTTTGGAAAATGAAAAAAAATAAAATCGGAAAAATTTTGGAAAATGAAAAAAATAAAATCGGAAAAATTTTGGAAAATGAAAAAATAAAATCGGGAAAATTTTGGAAAAAAAAAAAATAAAATCGGAAAATTTTGGAAAATGAAAAAATTTAAAATCGGAAAAAAAAATGAAAAAAAAAATCAGGAAAATTTTGAAAATGAAAAAATTAAAATCGGGAAAATTTTGGAAAATGAAAAATATAAAATCGGAAAAATTTTGGAAAAAAAAAAAATAAAATCGGAAAAATTTTGGAAAAAAAAAAAATCGGAAAAATTTTGGAAAAAATTTAAAATCAAAAATTTTGGAAAATAAAAAAAAAATAAAATCGGAAAATTTTGGAAAAAAAAAAAAATAAAATCGGAAAATTTTTGAAAAAAAAAAAATAAAATCGGAAAATTTTTGGAAAAATTAAAATCGGAAAAATTAAAAAAAAAAAATTAAAATCGGAAAAATTTTGGAAAATGAAAAAATAAAATCGGAAAATTTTGGAAAATGAAAAAAATAAAATCGGAAAAATTTTGGAAAATGAAAAAAAAATAAAATCGGAAAAATTTTGGAAAATGAAAAAATAAAATCGGAAAAATTTTGAAAAAAAAAAAAAATAAAATCGGAAAAATTTTGGAAAATGAAAAAAATAAAATCGGGAAATTTTTGAAAATGAAAAAAATAAAATCGGAAAATTTTGGAAAATGAAAAAATAAAATCGGGAAAAATTTTTGAAAAAAATAAAAATTAAAATCGGAAAAAAATTTTGGAAAAAAAAAAAAATGAAAAATAAAATCGGAAAAATTTTGGAAAATGAAAAAAAATAAAATCGGGAAAAATTTTGGAAAATGAAAAATAAAATCGGAAAAAATAAAATCGGAAAATTTGGAAAATTTTAAAAAAATTTTGGAAAAAAAATAAAATCAGGAAAATTTTGGAAAATAAAAAAATAAAATCGGAAAAATTTTGGAAAATGAAAAAAAATAAAATCGGAAAAATTTTGGAAAATGAAAAAATAAAATCGGAAAAATTTTGGAAAATGAAAAAAATAAAATCGGAAAAATTTTGGAAAATAAAAAAAAATAAAATCGGAAAAATTTTGAAAAATGAAAAATAAAATCGGAAAAATTTTGGAAAAAAAAAATAAAATCGGAAAAATTTTGGAAAATGAAAAAATAAAATCGGAAAATTTTGAAAATGAAAAAATAAAATCGGAAAATTTTGGAAAATAAAAAAAAAAATAAAATCGGAAAATTTTGGAAAATCGGAAAAATTTAAAATCGGAAAAATTTTAAAAAATTTTGGAAAAAAAATAAAATCGGAAAAATTTTGGAAAATGAAAAATTAAAATCGGAAAAATTTTGGAAAATGAAAAAAATAAAAAATCGGAAAAATTTTGGAAAATGAAGAAATTAAAAAATCGGAAAAATTTTGGAAAATAAAAAATAAAATCGGAAAATTTTGGAAAATGAAAAAAATAAAATCGGAAAAATTTTGGAAAAAAAATTTTGAAAAAAATGAAAAAAATAAAATCGGAAAAATTTTGGAAAATGAAAAAAATAAAATCGGAAAATTTTGGAAAAAAAAAAATAAAATCGGAAAATTTTGGAAAATAAAAAAATTTAAAATGGAAAATTTTGAAAAAAAAAAATAAAATCGGAAAAATTTTGGAAAAAAAAATAAAAATAAAATCGGGAAAATTTTGGAAAAAAAAAAATAAAAAATCGGAAAATTTTGGAAAATAAAAAAATAAAATCGGAAAAATTTTTGAAAAAAAAAATAAAAATCGGAAAAATTGAAAAAATGGAAAAAAAATAAAATCGGAAAATTTTGGAAAATGAAAAAAAAAAAATAAAATCGGAAAAATTTTGGAAAATAAAAAAATAAAATCGGAAAAATTTTGGAAAATGAAAAAATAAAATCGGAAAAATTTTGGAAAATGAAAAATAAAATCGGAAAATTTTAAAATCGGAAAAATTTTGGAAAATGAAAAAAATATAAAATCGGAAAAATTTTGGAAAATAAAAAAAATATAAAATCGGAAAATTTTGGAAAAAAAAAAATAAAATCGGAAAAATTTTGGAAATGAAAAAATAAAATCGGAAAAATTTTGGAAAATGAAAAAAAATAAAATCGGAAAAATTTTGGAAAATGAAAAAATAAAATCGGAAAAATTTTGGAAAATGAAAAAAAATCAGGAAAATTTTGGAAAATAAAAATCGGAAAATTTTGGAAAATGAAAAAAATAAAATCGGAAAAATTTTGGAAAATGAAAAAATAAAATCGGAAAAATTTTGGAAAATAAAAAAAAAAATAAAATCGGAAAATTTTGGAAAATGAAAAAATAAAATCGGAAAAATTTTGGAAAAAAAAAATTAAAATCGGAAAAATTTTGGAAAATCGAAAAAAAAAAAATAAAATCGGGAAAATTTTGGAAAATAAAAAATATAAAATCGGAAAAATTTTGGAAAATGAAAAAAAATGTAAAATCGGAAAAATTTTGGAAAAAAAAAAAAATAAAATCGGAAAAATTTTGGAAAATGAAAAAAAAATAAAATCGGAAAAATTTTGGAAATGAAAAAAATAAAATCGGAAAATTTTGGAAAATGAAAAATAAAATCAGGAAAATTTTGAAAAAAAAAAAATAAAATCGGAAAATTTTGGAAAATGAAAAATAAAATCGGAAAAATTTTGGAAAATGAAAAAATAAAATCGGAAAATTTTGGAAAATAAAAAAAAATAAAATCGGAAAATTTTGGAAAATAAAAAATAAAATCGGGAAAATTTTGGAAAATAAAAAATAAAATCGGAAAAATTTTGGAAATGAAAAAAATAAAATCGGAAAATTTTGGAAAATAAAAAAATAAAATCGGAAAAATTTTGGAAAAAAAAAAAAATAAAATCGGAAAATTTTTGAAAATGAAAAAAAAATTTTGGAAAAAATAAAATCGGAAAAATTTTGGAAAATGAAAAAAATAAAATCGGAAAAATTTTGGAAAATGAAAAAATAAAATCGGGAAAATTTTTGGAAAATAAAAAAAATAAAATCGGAAAAATTTTGGAAAAAAAAAATATAAAATCGGAAAAATTTTGGAAAATGAAAAAAATAAAATCGGAAAAATTTTGGAAAATGAAAAATAAAAAAATAAAATTTGGAAAATGAAAAATAAAATCGGAAAAATTTTGGAAAATCGGAAAAATTTAAAATGGAAAATTTTGGAAAATGAAAAAAAATAAAATCGGAAAATTTTGGAAAATAAAAAAATAAAATCGGAAAATTTTGGAAAAAAAAAATTAAAATCGGAAAATTTTGGAAAAAAAAAAAAATAAAATCGGAAAAATTTTGGAAAAAAAAAAATAAAATCGGAAAAATTTTGGAAAATGAAAAAAAATAAAATCGGAAAAATTTTGGAAATGAAAAAAATAAAATCGGAAAATTTTGGAAAATGAAAAATTAAAATCGGAAAAATTTTGGAAAATAAAAAAATTTAAAATCGGAAAAATTTTGAAAATAAAAAATAAAAAATCGGAAATTTTGGAAAATGAAAAAAAATAAAATCGGAAAAATTTTGGAAAATGAAAAATATAAAATCGGAAAAATTTTGGAAAATTTGAAAAAAAAAAAATCGGAAAAATTTTGGAAAATGAAAAAAATAAAATCGGAAAATTTAAAAAAATAAAAATTAAAATCGAAAAATTTTGAAAAAAAAAAAAAAATAAAATCGGAAAATTTTGGAAAAAAAAAAAAATAAAATCGGAAAAATTTTGGAAAATGAAAAAAAATAAAATCGGAAAAATTTTGGAAAATGAAAAAAAATAAAATCGGAAAATTTTGGAAAATAAAAAAATTAAAATCGGGAAAATTTTGGAAAATGAAAAATAAAATCGGAAAAATTTTGGAAAATAAAAAAATAAAATCGGGAAAATTTTGAAAATAAAAAAAATAAAATCGGAAAAATTTTGGAAAATGAAAAAATAAAATCGGAAAAATTTTGGAAAATGAAAAAAATAAAATCGGAAAAATTTTGGAAAATGAAAAAAAATAAAATCGGAAAAATTTTGGAAAATAAAAAAAATAAAATCGGAAAATTTTGGAAAAAAAAAAAAATTTAAAATCGGAAAAATTTTGGAAAAAAAAAAATAAAATCGGAAAATTTTGGAAAATGAAAAAAAATAAAATCGGAAAAATTTTGGAAAATGAAAAAAATTAAAATCGGAAAAATTTTGAAAAAAATAAAAAATAAAATCGGGAAAATTTTGGAAAATGAAAAAAATAAAATCGGAAAATTTTGGAAAATGAAAAAAAATAAAATCGGAAAAATTTTGAAAAATGAAAAAAATAAAAAATCGGAAAAATTTTGAAAAAAAAAAAAATAAAATCGGAAAATTTTGGAAATGAAAAAAAATAAAATCGGAAAAATTTTGGAAAATAAAAAATAAAATCGGAAAAATTTTTGAAAAAAAAAAAATCGGGAAAAATTTGGAAAATTTTGAAAATTTTGGAAAATGAAAAATAAAATCGGAAAATTTTGGAAAAAAAAAAATAAAATCGGAAAAATTTTGGAAAATGAAAAAATTAAAATCGGAAAAATTTTGGAAAATAAAAAAAATAAAATCGGAAAAATTTTGGGGAAAAAAAAAATAAAATCGGGAAAATTTTGGAAAATAAAAAAAATAAAATCGGAAAATTTTGGAAAAAAAAAAAATTAAAAAATCGGAAAAATTTTGGAAAAAAAAAAAAATAAAATCGGAAAAATTTTGGAAAATAAAAAAATAAAATCGGAAAATTTTGGAAAATGAAAAAAATAAAATCGGAAAAAAATTTTGGAAATGAAAAAATAAAATCGGAAAAATTTTAAAAATGAAAAAATTTAAAATCGGAAAAATTTTAAAATCGGAAAAAAAAATTAAAATCAAAAAAAATTTTGGAAAATGAAAAAATAAAATCGGAAAATTTTGGAAAATGAAAAAAATAAAATCGGAAAAATTTTGGAAAATGAAAAAAATTAAAATCGGAAAAATTTTGAAAAAAAAAAATAAAATCGGAAAAATTTTGGAAAATAAAAAAAAATAAAATCGGAAAAAATTTGGAAAATAAAAAAAATAAAATCGGAAAAATTTTTGAAAAAAAAAATAAAATCGGAAAATTAAAATGAAAAATAAAAATTTTGGAAAATAAAAAATAAAATCGGAAAAATTTTGGAAATGAAAAAAAAAATAAAATCGGAAAAATTTTGGAAAATGAAAAAAATAAAAATGAAAAAATTTAAAATCGGAAAATTTTGGAAAAAAAAAAAATTAAAATCGGAAAAATTTTGGAAAATGAAAAAATAAAATCGGAAAATTTTGGAAAAATAAAAAATAAAATCGGAAAAATTTTGGAAAAAAAAAATATAAAATCGGAAAAATTTTGGAAAATGAAAAAAAATAAAATCGGAAAAATTTTGGAAAAAAAAAAAAATATAAAATCGGAAAATTTTGGAAAATGAAAAATAAATAAAATCGGAAAAAAATTTTGAAAAAAAAAAATAAAATCGGAAAAATTTTGGAAATGAAAAAATAAAATCGGAAAAATTTTGGAAATTGAAAAAAAAAAATAAAATCGGAAAATTTTGGAAATGAAAAAATAAAATCGGAAAAAATTGGAAAAAATTTTGGAATCGGAAAAATTTTTAAAATCGGAAAAATTTTGAAAATTTTGGAAAAAAAAAAATAAAATCGGAAAAATTTTGAAAATGAAAAAAATAAAATCGGAAAAATGAAAAAAATATAAATCGGAAAAATTTTGAAAAAATGAAAAATAAAATCGGAAAAATTTTGGAAAATAAAAAATAAAATCGGAAAAATTTTGGAAAATGAAAAAAAATAAAATCGGGAAAATTTTGGAAAAAAAAAAAAAAAATAAAATCGGAAAAATTTTGGAAAATGAAAAAAATTAAATCGGGAAAATTTTGGAAATAAAAAATTAAAATCGGAAAATTTTGGAAAATAAAAAATTAAAATCGGAAAAATTTTGGAAAATAAAAAATAAAATCGGGAAAATTTTGGAAAATGAAAAAAAATTAAAATTGGGGAAAATTTTGGAAAATAAAAAAAATAAAATCGGAAAAATTTTGGAAAATAAAAAAAATAAAATCGGGAAAATTTTGGAAAAAAAAAAAAATAAAATCGGAAAATTTTGAAAAAAAAAAAAATAAAATCGGAAAATTTTGGAAAATTAAAATCAAAAATCAAAATTTTGGAAAATGAAAAAAATAAAATCGGAAAATTTTGGAAAATGAAAAAAAATAAAATCGGAAAAATTGGAAAAAATTTTAAAAAATCGGAAAATTTTGGAAAATGAAATAAAATCGGAAAAATTTTGGAAAATGAAAAAATAAAATCGGAAAATTTTGGAAAATGAAAAAATAAAATCGGAAAAATTTTGGAAATGAAAAAAAAATAAAATCGGAAAATTTTGGAAAATGAAAAAAATAAAATCGGAAAATTTTGGAAAATAAAAAAAATAAAAAATCGGAAAAATTTTGGAAAAAAAAAAAAATAAAATCGGAAAAATTTTGGAAAATGAAAAAATAAAATCGGAAAAATTTTGGAAAAAAAAAATAAAATCGGAAAAATTTTGAAAATGAAAAAATAAAATCGGAAAAATTTTGGAAAATAAAAAAAAATAAAATCGGAAAATTTTGGAAAATGAAAAATAAAAATTTGAAAAATTTTGAAAAAAAATAAAATCGGAAAAATGGAAAATTTTAAAATGGAAAAAAAAAATAAAATCGGAAAATTTTGGAAAATAAAAAAAATTAAAATCGGAAAAATTTGGAAAAAATAAAAAAATTTAAAATCGGGAAAATTTTGGAAAAAAAAAAAAATAAAATCGGAAAATTTTGGAAAATGAAAAAAAAATAAAATTTTGGAAAAAATTTTGAAAAAAATGAAAAAAATAAAATCGGGAAAATTTTGGAAAATAAAAAAAATTAAAATCGGAAAATTTTGGAAAAAAAAAAAAAATAAAATCGGAAAAATTTTGGAAAATGAAAAAAATTAAAATCGGAAAATTTTGGAAAATAAAAAAAATAAAATCGGAAAAATTTTGGAAAATGAAAAAAATAAAATCGGAAAAATTTGGAAAATGAAAAATAAAATCGGAAAAATTTTAAATGAAAAAAAAATTTTGGAAAAATGAAAAAAAATAAAATCGGAAAAATTTTGGAAATGAAAAAATATAAAATCGGAAAAATTTTGGAAAATGAAAAAAATTAAAATCGGAAAAATTTTGGAAAATGAAAAAATAAAATCGGGAAAATTTTGGAAAAAAAAATAAAATCGGAAAATTTTGGAAAATAAAAAATAAAATCGGAAAAATTTTGGAAAATAAAAAAATAAAATCGGAAAAATTTTGGAAAATGAAAAAAAATAAAATCGGAAAAATTTTGGAAAATGTAAAATCGGAAAAATTTTGAAAAAATAAAATAAAATCGGAAAATTTTGGAATGAAAAAAAATATAAAATCGGAAAAATTTTGGAAAATGAAAAAAAATAAAATCAGAAAAATTTTGGAAAATGAAAAAATAAAATCGGAAAAATTTTGGAAAATGAAAAAAATAAAATCGGAAAAATTTTGAAAATGAAAAAAATAAAATCGGAAAAATTTTGGAAAAAATTAAAATCGGAAAAATTTTGGAAAATGAAAAAATAAAATCGGAAAATTTTTGAAAAAAAAAAAATAAAATCGGAAAATTTTGGAAAAAAAAAAAAAATAAAATCGGAAAAATTTTGGAAAATGAAAAAAAATAAAATCAGGAAAATTTTGGAAAAAAAAAAAAATATAAAATCGGAAAATTTTGGAAAAAAAAAATTAAAATCGGGAAAATTTTGGAAAATAAAAAAATAAAATCGGAAAAAAATTTTGAAAAAATAAAATCGGAAAATTTTAAAAAAAAAAAATTTTGGAAAATTTTGGAAAAAAAAAATAAAATCGGAAAAATTTTTGAAAAAAAAAAAAAATAAAAATCGGAAAATTTTGGAAAATGAAAAAAATAAAATCGGAAAATTTTGGAAAAAAAAAAAAAATAAAATCGGAAAATTTTGGAAAAATAAAAATTAAAATCGGAAAATTTTGAAAATTAAAATCAGGAAAAAAAAAAAAATGAAAAAATAAAATCAGGAAAAATTTTGGAAAATGAAAAATTAAAATCGGAAAATTTTGGAAAATGAAAAAATAAAATCGGAAAAATTTTGGAAAAAAAAAAATTAAAATCGGAAAAATTTTGGAAAAAAAAAAAAATAAAATCGGAAAAATTTTGGAAAATAAAAAATTAAAATCGTAAAATCGGAAAATTTTGGAAAATGAAAAAATAAAATCGGAAAAATTTTGGAAATAAAAAAATAAAATAAATTTTGGAAAATAAAATTTAAAATCGGAAAATTTTGGAAAATGAAAAAATTAAAATCGGAAAATTTTTGAAAAAAAAAAATAAAATCGGAAAAATTTTGGAAAATGAAAAATAAAATCGGAAAAATTTTGAAAAATAAAAAAAAATAAAATCGGAAAAATTTTGGAAAATAAAAAAAATAAAATCGGAAAATTTTGGAAAATAAAAAATTTAAAATCGGGAAAAATTTGGATAATAAAAAAATTACAAAATCGGAAAAATTTTGGAAAATAAAAAAAACTATAAAATCGGAAAAATTTTTGAAAATAAAAATATTAAAAATCGGAAATTTTGGAAAAAAAAAAATAAAATCGGAAAATTTTGGAAAATAAAAAATAAAATCGGAAAATTTTTGAAAATGAAAAAAATAAAATCGGAAAATTTTTGAAAAAAAAAAAATAAAATCGGAAAAATTTTGGAAATGAAAAAAAATAAAATCAGGAAAATTTTGGAAAATGAAAAAATAAAATCGGAAAAATTTTGGAAAATGAAAAAATTAAAATCGGAAAATTTTTGGAAAAAAAAAAATTAAAATCGGAAAATTTTGGAAAAAAAAATTAAAATCGGAAAAAAATTTTGGAAAATAAAAATAAAATCGGAAAATTTTGAAAAATGAAAAAATAAAATCGGAAAATTTTTGAAAATGAAAAAAATAAAATCGGGAAAATTTTGGAAAATAAAAAAAATAAAATCGGAAAAATTTTGGAAAATAAAAAAATTAAAATCGGAAAATTTTGGAAAAAATAAAAAATTAAAATCGGAAAAATTTTTGAAAATAAAAAAATAAAATCGGAAAAATTTTGGAAAAAAAAAAAATAAAATCGGAAAAATTTTGGAAAAAAAAATTAAAATCGGAAAATTTTGGAAAATGAAAAAAATAAAATCGGAAAAATTTTGGAAAATGAAAAAATTAAAATCGGAAAAATTTTGGAAAATGAAAAAATAAAATCGGAAAATTTTGGAAAATGAAAAAAATTAAAATCGGAAAAATTTTGAAAAAAAAAATAAAATCGGAAAAATTTTGAAAAATGAAAAAAATTAAAATCGGAAAAATTTTGGAAAATAAAAAAAAAATAAAATCGGAAAAATTTTGGAAAATGAAAAAAATAAAATCGGAAAAATTTTGGAAAATAAAAAAAAATTAAAATCGGAAAAAATTTCGGAAAAAAATGAAAATAAAATCGGAAAAATTTTGGAAAATAAAAAATAAAATCGGAAAAATTTTGGAAAAAAAAAAAATATAAAATCGGAAAATTTTGAAAATAAAAAAATAAAATCGGAAAATTTTGGAAAATAAAAAAATAAAATCGGAAAATTTTGAAAAATAAAAATAAAAAAAATTTTGGAAAAATAAAAAAAATTTTGGAAAATTTGAAAAAAAAATAAAATCGGAAAAATTTTGGAAAAAAAAATAAAATCGGAAAATTTTGGAAAATGAAAAAAAATAAAATCGGGAAAATTTTGGAAAAATAAAAAATAAAATCGGAAAATTTTGGAAAAAATCGGAAAAATTTGGAAAAAATGAAAAAAATAAAATCAGGAAAAATTTGGAAAAAATGAAAAAATAAAATCGGAAAAATTTTGAAAAATAAAAAAAATAAAATCGGAAAAATTTTGAAAAAAAAAAATAAAAAATCGGAAAAATTTTGAAAAAAAAAAAAATAAAATCGGAAAAATTTTGGAAAATAAAAAAAAATAAAATCGGAAAATTTTGGAAAATAAAAAAAATCGGAAAATTTTGGAAAAAGAAAAAAAATAAAAAAAAAAATCGAAAAAAATTTTGAAAAATTTTGAAAAAAAAAATAAAATCGGGAAAATTTTGGAAAATGAAAAAAATAAAATCGGAAAATTTTGGAAAATGAAAAAAAATAAAATCGGAAAATTTTGGAAAAAAAAAAAATAAAATCGGGAAAATTTTGGAAAATAAAAAAAAATAAAAAATCGGGAAAATTTTGGAAAATAAAAAAAAATAAAATCGGAAAATTTTGGAAAATGAAAAAAATAAAATCGGAAAATTTTGGAAAATGAAAAAAAATAAAATCGGAAAAATTTTGGAAAATGAAAAAATAAAATCGGAAAATTTTGGAAAATGAAAAAAAAAAAAATCGGAAAAATTTTGAAAAATAAAAAATTAAAATCGGAAAAATTTTGCAAAATAAAAAAATTAAAATCGGAAAAATTTTGAAAAAATGAAAAATAAAATCGGAAAATTTTGGAAAATGAAAAAAAAAATAAAATCGGAAAAATTTTGGAAAAAAAAAAATTAAAATCGGAAAATTTTGGAAAATAAAAAAATAAAATCGGAAAAATTTTGGAAAATGAAAAAATAAAATCGGAAAAATTTTGGAAAAAAAAAAATAAAATCGGAAAATTTTGGAAAAATGAAAAAATTAAAATCGGAAAAATTTTGGAAAAAAAAAATAAAATCGGAAAATTTTGGAAAATGAAAAAAATAAAATCGGAAAATTTTGGAAAATAAAAAAAATAAAATCGGAAAAATTTTTTGGAAAATAAAATCGGAAAATTTTGGAAAAAAAATAAAATCGGAAAAATTTTGGAAAAAAAAAAAATTAAAATCAGAAAAATTTTGGAAAATGAAAAAATAAAATCGGAAAATTTTGGAAAAAAAAAAAAAATAAAATCGGAAAATTTTGGAAAATGAAAAAAAATAAAATCGGAAAAATTTTGAAAATGAAAAAAATAAAATCGGAAAAATTTTGGAAAATGAAAAAAAATAAAATCGGGAAAATTTTGGAAAATGAAAAAATAAATCGGAAAAATTTTGGAAAAAAAAAAATATAAAATCGGAAAAATTTTGAAAATAAAAAATAAAATCGGAAAATTTTGGAAAATGAAAAAAATAAAATCGGAAAAATTTTGGAAAATGAAAAAAAATAAAATCGGAAAATTTTGGAAAATGAAAAAATTAAAATCGGAAAAATTTTGAAAAATGAAAAAATAAAATCGGAAAATTTTGGAAAATGAAAAATAAAATCGGAAAAATTTTGGAAAATGAAAAAAAAATAAAATCGGAAAATTTTGGAAAATAAAAAAAAAAAAAAATCGGAAAAATTTTGAAAAATAAAAAAAATAAAATCGGAAAATTTTGAAAAAAAAAAAAATATAAAATCGGAAAAATTTTGGAAAAAAAAAAAAATAAAATCGAAAAATTTTGAAAAATGAAAAAATTTAAAATCGGAAAATTTTGAAAAAAAAAAATATAAAATCGGAAAATTTTGGAAAATGAAAAAATTAAAATCGGAAAATTTTGGAAAATGAAAAATAAAATCGGAAAAATTTTGGAAAATAAAAAATTAAAATCGGAAAAATTTTGGAAAATGAAAAAAAAAATAAAATCGGAAAATTTTGGAAAATAAAAATATAAAATCGGAAAAATTTTGGAAAATGAAAAAAATAAAATCGGAAAATTTTGGAAAATAAAATCGGAAAATTTTGGAAAAAATGAAAAATAAAAAAATAAAATCAGGAAAATTTTGGAAAATGAAAAAAAATAAAATCGGAAAAATTTTGGAAAAAAAAAATAAAATCGGAAAAATTTTGAAAAATAAAAAAATAAAATCGGAAAATTTTGGAAAAAAAAAAAAATAAAATCGGAAAAATTTTGGAAAATGAAAAAAATTAAAATCGGAAAATTTTGGAAAATGAAAAAAAAATAAAATCAGGAAAATTTTGGAAAATGAAAAAAAAATATAAAATCGGAAAAATTTTGGAAAAATGAAAAAATTTAAAATCGGAAAAATAAAATCGGAAAATTTTGGAAAATAAAAAAAATAAAATCGGAAAAATTTTGGAAAATGAAAAAATAAAATCGGAAAATTTTGGAAAATAAAAATAAAATCGGAAAATTTTGGAAAATAAAAAATATAAAATCGGAAAATTTTGGAAAAAAAAATAAAATCGGAAAAATTTTGGAAAATGAAAAAAAATAAAATCGGAAAAATTTTGGAAAATAAAAAAATAAAAAAATCGGAAAAATTTTGGAAAATAAAAAAAATAAAATCGGAAAAATTTTGGAAAATGAAAAAATAAAATCGGAAAATTTTGGAAAATGAAAAAATAAAATCGGAAAATTTTGGAAAATGAAAAATAAAATCGGAAAATTTTGGAAAAATAAAATCGGAAAATGGAAAATGAAAAAAAATAAAAAAATTTTGGAAAAAAAAAATATAAAATCGGAAAATTTTGGAAAATGAAAAAATAAAATCGGAAAAATTTTGGAAAATGAAAAATAAAATCGGAAAAATTTTGGAAAATGAAAAAAATAAAATCGGAAAAATTTTGGAAAATAAAAAAATTAAAATCGGAAAAATTTTGGAAAAAAAAAAATAAAATCGGAAAATTTTGGAAATGAAAAAAAATATAAAATCGGAAAATTTTGGAAAATGAAAAAAAAATAAAATCGGGAAAATTTTGGAAAATAAAAAAAATATAAAATCGGAAAATTTTGGAAAATGAAAAAATATAAAATCAGGAAAATTTTGGAAAATGAAAAAATAAAATCGGAAAATTTTGGAAAATGAAAAATATAAAATCGGAAAATTTTGGAAAATGAAAAAAAAAAATAAAATTTGGAAAAAAATTTTGGAAAATTTTGAAAAATAAAATCGGAAAAATTTTGGAAAAAAAAAAAATAAAATCGGAAAATTTTGGAAAATGAAAAAATAAAATCGGAAAATTTTGGAAAATGAAAAAAAATAAAATCGGAAAAATTTTGGAAAATGAAAAAAAATAAAATCGGAAAAATTTTGGAAAATGAAAAATTAAAATCGGAAAATTTTGGAAAATAAAAAAATTAAAATCGGAAAAATTTTGGAAAATAAAAAATATAAAATCGGAAATTTTGGAAAAAAAAAAAAATAAAATCAGGAAAATTTTGGAAAATAAAAATTAAAATCAGGAAAATTTTTGAAAAAATGAAAAAATAAAATCGGAAAAATTTTGGAAAATGAAAAAATAAAATCGGAAAAATTTTGGAAAATAAAAAAATAAAATCGGAAAATTTTGGAAAATGAAAAATAAAATCGGAAAATTTTGGAAAATGAAAAAATAAAATCGGGAAAATTTTGGAAAATGAAAAAAAAATTAAAAGGGAAAATTTTGGAAAATGAAAAAAAAATAAAATCAGGAAAAATTTGGAAAATAAAAAAATAAAATCGGAAAAATTTTGGGAAAATAAAAAATAAAATCGGAAAAATTTTGGAAAATAAAAAATTTAAAATCAGAAAATTTT
>NW_026869512.1:0-25403 GCF_023558535.2 Drosophila nasuta
TCGGAAAATTTTAGAAAATGAAAAATGTAAAATCGGAAAAATTTTAGAAAATGAAAAATAAAATCGGAAAATTTTAGAAAATAAAAAAATATAAAATCGGAAAAATTTTGGAAAATGAAAAATAAAATCGGAAAATTTTGGAAAATAAAATAAAATCGGAAAAATTTTGGAAAATAAAAAATAAAATCGGAAAAATTTTGGAAAATGAAAAAAATAAAATCGGAAAATTTTAAAATGAAAAAAAAATAAAATCGGAAAATTTTAGAAAATAAAAAATATAAAATCGGAAAATTTTGGAAAAATGAAAAATAAAATCGGAAAATTTTTTAAAAAAAAAAAAAAATATAAAATCGGAAAAATTTTAGAAAATGAAAAAATGTAAAATCGGAAAATTTTGGAAAATAAAAAAAATAAAATCGGAAAATTTTAGAAAATGAAAAATGTAAAATCGGAAAAATTTTTGAAAAAAAAAAAATAAAATCGGAAAATTTTAGAAAATGAAAAATGTAAAATCGGAAAAATTTTTAGAAAATGAAAAAATAAAATCGGAAAAATTTTGGAAAATTGAGAAAAAATAAAATCGGAAAAATTTTAGAAAATGAAAAAAATAAAATCGGAAAAATTTTTAGAAAATGAAAAAATGTAAAATCGGGAAAATTTTGGAAAAAAAAAAATAAAATCGGAAAATTTTTAAAATGAAAAAATAAAATCGGAAAAATTTTGGAAAGAAAAAAAAAATAAAATCGGAAAAATTTTGGAAAATGAAAAAAATATAAAATCGGAAAAATTTTGGAAAATGAAAAATAAAATCGGAAAAATTTTGGAAAATAAAAAAATAAAATCGGAAAAATTTTAGAAAATGAAAAAAATAAAATCGGGAAAATTTTAAGAAAATAAAAAAATAAAATCGGAAAAATTTAGAAAAAAAATAAAAAAAATTTTAAAATAAAATCGGAAAATTTTAGAAAAAAAAATATAAAATCGGAAAAATTTTGGAAAATGAAAAATAAAATCGGAAAAATTTTGAAAAATGAAAAAATAAAATCGGAAAAATTTTAGAAAATGAAAAATAAAATCGGAAAATTTTGGAAAATGAAAAAAATAAAATCGGAAAAATTTTAGAAAATGAAAAAATAAAATCGGAAAAATTTTAGAAAATGAAAAAAATAAAATCGGAAAAATTTTAGAAAATGAAAAATAAAATCGGGAAAATTTTGGAAAATGAAAAAATAAAATCGGAAAATTTTGAAAAATGAAAAATGTAAAATCGGAAAAAAATTTTTAGAAAATGAAAAATTTAAAAATAAAATCGGAAAAATTTTGGAAAATGAAAAAAATAAAATCGGAAAAATTTTGGAAAATGAAATAAAATCGGAAAATTTTGAAAAATGAAAAATGTAAAATCGGAAAAATTTTGGAAAATCGGAAAAAAAAAATAAAATCGGAAAATTTTAGAAAATGAAAAATAAAATCGGAAAAATTTTAGAAAATGAAAAAATAAAATCGGAAAAATTTTGGAAAATAAAAAAAAATAAAATCGGAAAAATTTTAGAAAATAAAAAATAAAATCGGAAAATTTTGGAAAATGAAAAAATAAAATCGGAAAAAATTTTAGAAAAAAAAAATAAAATCGGAAAAATTTTGAAAATGAAAAAATATAAAATCGGAAAATTTTAGAAAATGAAAAAAATAAAATCGGAAAAAATTTTAGAAAATGAAAAAATAAAATCGGAAAAATTTTAGAAAATGAAAAAATAAAATCGGAAATTTTGAAAAAAATATAAAATCGGAAAAATTTTTAGAAAATGAAAAATAAAAATAAAATCGGAAAATTAAAAAATATAAAATCGGAAAAATTTTAAGAAAAATAAAAAAAATTTTAGAAAATGAAAAAAAATAAAATCGGAAAAATTTTGGAGAAATGAAAAATATAAAATCGAAAAATTTTAGAAAAAAAAAAATAAAATCGGAAAATTTTGGAAAATAAAAAATAAAAATCGAAAAATTTGGAAAATGAAAAAATGTAAAATCGGAAAAAAAAGAAAAAATAAAAATAAAAATTTTTAAAATGAAAAATAAAATCGGAAAAATTAGGAAAATGAAAAAATATAAAATCGGAAAAATTTTGGAAAAAAAAAAAAAATAAAATCGGAAAATTTTTGGAAAATAAAAATAAAATCGGAAAAATTTTAGAAAATGAAAAAAATAAAATCGGAAAAATTTTGGAAAATGAAAAAATAAAATCGGAAAAATTTTAAAATCGGAAAAAAAATGAAAAAATAAAATCGGAAAATTTTTGGAAAATGAAAAAAATAAAATCGGAAAAATTTTGGAAAATGAAAAATAAAATCGAAAAATTTTTGGAAAATGAAAAAAAATAAAATCGGAAAAATTTTGGAAAATGAAAAAAAAATAAAATCGGAAAAATTTTGGAAAATGAAAAATGTAAAATCGGAAAAATTTTAGAAAATGAAAAATATAAAATCGGAAAAATTTTAGAAAATGAAAAATAAAATCGGAAAAATTTTAGAAAATGAAAAAAATAAAATCGGAAAAATTTTAGAAATGAAAAAAAATATAAAATCGGAAAAATTTTAGAAAAAAAAAAATATAAAATCGGAAAAAAAAAAAGAAAAAAAAAATAAAATCGGAAAAATTTTGGAAAAAAAAAAAAATAAAATCGGAAAAATTTTAGAAAATGAAAAAAATAAAATCGGAAAAATTTTAGAAAATGAAAAAATATAAAATCGGAAAAATTTTAAAAAAAAATGAAAAAAATGTAAAATCAAAAAAAATTTTGGAAAATGAAAAAATAAAATCGGGAAAATTTTAGAAAATGAAAAAATAAAATCGGAAAATTTTAGAAAATGAAAAAAATAAAATCGGAAAAATTTTGGAAAATGAAAAATAAAATCGGAAAAATTTTGGAAATGAAAAAAAAAAATCGGAAAAATTTTAGAAAATGAAAAAATAAAATCGGAAAAATTTTGGAAAATGAAAAAAATAAAATCGGAAAAATCGGAAAAATGAAAATAAAATCGGAAAAATTTTAGAAAATAAAAAAATAAAATCGGAAAAATTTTTGAAAAAAATAAAAAAATTTTGAAAATGAAAAAATAAAATCGGAAAAATTTTAGAAAATGAAAAAATAAAATCGGAAAAATTTTGGAAAATGAAAAAAAATAAAATCGGAAAAATTTTAGAAAATGAAAAAAAATAAAATCGGAAAAATTTTAGAAAAAAAAAAATGTAAAATCGGAAAAATTTAGAAAATGAAAAAAATAAAATCGGAAAATTTTAGAAAATGAAAAATGTAAAATCGAAAAAATTTTAAAAAATAAAAAAATAAAAAAATTTAGAAAATGAAAAAAAATAAAATCGGAAAAATTTTGGAAAATGAAAAAAATAAAATCGGAAAAATTTTAAGAAAATGAAAAATTAAAATCGGAAAATTTTGGAAAATGAAAAAATAAAATCGGAAAAATTTTAGAAAATGAAAAAATAAAATCGGGAAAATTTTTCGAAAAAAAAAAAATAAAATCGGGAAAATTTTGGAAAATGAAAAATATAAAATCGGAAAAATTTTTAGAAAATGAAAAAATGTAAAATGGAAAAATAAAATCGGGAAATTTTGGAAAATGAAAAAAATAAAATCGGAAAATTTTAGAAAATGAAAAATAAAATCGGAAAAATTTTGGAAAATGAAAAAAATAAAATCGGAAAAATTTTAGAAAATGAAAAAAATAAAATCGGAAAATTTTAGAAAAAAAAAATAAAATCGGAAAATTTTAGAAAATGAAAAATAAAATCGGAAAAATTTTAGAAAATGAAAAAATAAAATCGGAAAAATTTTAGAAAATGAAAAATGTAAAATCGGAAAAATTTTGGAAAATGAAAAAATAAAATCGGAAAAATTTTTAGAAAATGAAAAAATAAAATCGGAAAAATTTTAGAAAATGAAAAAATATAAAATCGGAAAAATTTTAGAAAATGAAAAAATAAAATCGGAAAAATTTTAGAAAATGAAAAAATAAAATCGGAAAAATTTTGGAAAATGAAAAAAATAAAATCGGAAAAATTTTGGAAAATGAAAAAAAATAAAATCGGAAAATTTTAGAAAATAAAAAAATATAAAATCGGAAAATTTTAGAAAATGAAAAAAATAAAATCGGAAAATTTTGGAAAATGAAAAATAAAATCGGAAAAATTTTAGAAAATGAAAAAAATAAAATCGGAAAAATTTTGGAAAATGAAAAAAAAATAAAATCGGAAAAATTTTAGAAAATGAAAAAATAAAATCGGAAAAAGAAAAAATAAAAAATAAAATCGGAAAAATTTTGGAAAATGAAAAAATAAAATCGGAAAAATTTTAGAAAATAAAAAAAAATGTAAAATCGGAAAAATTTTATAAAATCGGAAAAATTTTAGAAAAAAAAAAATATAAAATCGGAAAAATTTTAGAAAAAAAAAATAAAATCGGAAAAATTTTAAAAAAAAAAAATAAAATCGGAAAAATTTTGGAAAAAAAAAAATAAAATCGGAAAAATTTTAGAAAATGAAAAAATATAAAATCGGAAAAATTTTAGAAAAATGAAAAATATAAAATCGGAAAAATTTTAGAAAATGAAAAAAATAAAATCGGAAAAATTTTAGAAAATGAAAAAATCGGAAAATTTTAGAAAAATAAAAAAATGTAAATCGGAAAATTTTTAGAAAAAAATAAAATCGGAAATTTTAGAAATGAAAAAAATTAAAATCGGAAAAATTTTAGAAAAAAAAAAAAAAATAAAATCGGAAAATAAATTTCGGAAAAAAAAAAAATAAAATCGGAAAAATTTTGGAAAATAAAAAAATAAAATCGGAAAAATTTTGGAAAATGAAAAAAATAAAATCGGAAAAATTTTAGAAAATGAAAAAATAAAATCGGAAAAATTTTAGAAAATGAAAAAAATATAAAATCGGAAAAATTTTAGAAAAAAAAAAATAAAATCGGAAAAATTTTTAGAAAAAAAAAAATAAAATCGGAAAAATTTTAGAAAATGAAAAAATGTAAAATCGGAAAAATTTTAAGAAAATGAAAAAAATAAAATCGGAAAATTTTAGAAAATGAAAAAAAATAAAATCGGAAAAATTTTGGAAAATGAAAAAAATAAAATCGGAAAAATTTTAGAAAATGAAAAAAATAAAATCGGAAAATTTTAGAAAATGAAAAAATATAAAATCGGAAAAATTTTGAAAATGAAAAAAATAAAATCGGAAAAATTTTGGGAAAAATTTTAGAAAATGAAAAATAAAATCGGAAAAATTTTAGAAAATGAAAAAAATAAAATCGGAAAAATTTTAGAAAATGAAAAAAAAAATAAAATTTGGAAAAAATAAAATCGGGAAAATTTTGGAAAAAAAAATAAAATCGGAAAAATTTTGGAAAATGAAAATAAAATCGGAAAAATCGGGAAAATTTTAGAAAATGAAAAAATAAAATCGGAAAAATTTTTGGAAAATGAAAAAAATAAAATCGGAAAAATTTTAGAAAATGAAAAAAATAAAATCGGAAAAATTTTAGAAAAAAAAAAATAAAATCGGAAAAATTTGGAAAATGAAAAAAAAAATAAAATCGGAAAAATTTTAGAAATGAAAAAAATAAAATAAAAAAAATTTTAGAAATGAAAAAAATATAAAATCGGAAAAATTTTAGAAAAAAAAAAAAAATAAAATCGGAAAAAAATTTTGGAAAATTAAAAAAAATAAAATCGGAAAATTTTAGAAAATAGAAAATAAAAAATAAAATCGGAAAAATTTTAGAAAAAAAAAAAATGTAAAATCGGAAAATTTTAGAAAATGAAAAAATAAAATCGGAAAAATTTTGGAAAATGAAAAAAAAATAAAATCGGAAAAATTTTAGAAAATGAAAAAAAAATAAAATCGGAAAAATTTTAGAAAATGAAAAAAAATAAAATCGGAAAAATTTTGGAAAATGAAAAAATAAAATCGGAAAAATTTTAGAAAATGAAAAAATATAAAATCGGAAAAATTTTAGAAAATAAAAATATAAAAAATAAAATTTTGGAAAAAAAAAAAAATAAAATCGGAAAATTTTGAAAAGAAAATTAAAAAAATAAAATCGAAAAATTTTGGAAAATAAAAAAATATAAAATCGGAAAAATTTTAGAAAATAAAAAAAAATAAAATCGGAAAAATTTTAGAAAATGAAAAAATAAAATCGGAAAAATTTTGGAAAATGAAAAAATAAAATCGGAAAAATTTTAGAAAATGAAAAATTTTAAAATCGGAAAAATTTAGAAAATGAAAAATAAAAATCGGGAAATTTTGAAAAAAATAAAATCGGAAAAATTTTAGAAAATGAAAAAAAAATAAAATCGGAAAATTTTGGAAAGAAAATAAAAAATATAAAATCGGAAAAATTTTGGAAAATTTTAAAAAATAAAATATAAAAAAAATTTTGGAAAAAAAAAATATAAAATCGGGAAAATTTTAGAAAATAAAAAAAATGTAAAATCGAAAAATTTTGGAAAATGAAAAAATAAAATCGGAAAAATTTTAGAAAATAAAAAATAAAATCGGGAAAATTTTAGAAAATGAAAAAAAAAATAAAATCGGAAAAATTTTAGAAAATGAAAAAAAATAAAATCGGAAAAAAAGAAAGAAAATGAAAAATAAAATCGGAAAAATTTTAGAAAATGAAAAATGTAAAATCGGAAAAATTTTTGGAAAATAAAAAAAAATAAAATAAAATTTTGGAAAATGAAAAAAAAAATCGGAAAAAAATGAAAAAAATAAAATCGGGAAAATTTTAGAAAATGAAAAAAAATAAAATCGGAAAAATTTTAGAAAATGAAAAAATATAAAATCGGAAAAATTTTAGAAAAAAAAAAATAAAATCGGAAAAAAAAATTTTAGAAAATGAAAAAAAATAAAATCGGAAAAATTTTAGAAAAAAAAAAATAAAATCGGAAAAATTTTAGAAAATGAAAAAATAAAATCGGAAAAATTTTGGAAAATGAAAAAAATAAAATCGGAAAAATTTTAGAAAAAAAATAAAATCGGAAAATTTTAAAAAAAAAAAAAATAAAATCGGAAAAATTTTAGAAAATAAAAAATGTAAAATCGGAAAAATTTTGGAAAATAAAAAAATAAAATCGGAAAAATTTTGGAAAAAAAAAAATAAAATCGGAAAAATTTTAGAAAATGAAAAAATAAAAAATCGGAAAAATTTTAGAAAATGAAAAAATAAAATCGGAAAAATTTTAGAAAATGAAAAAATAAAATCGGAAAAATTTTAGAAAATGAAAAAAATAAAATCGGAAAAATTTTGGAAAATGAAAAAATATAAAATCGGAAAAATTTGGAAAAAAATGAAAAAATAAAATCGGAAAAATTTTAGAAAAATGAAAAAATAAAATCGGAAAAATTTTAGGAAAATGAAAAAAATAAAATCGGAAAAATTTTAGAAAATGAAAAATAAAATCGGAAAAATTTTAGAAAATGAAAAAAATAAAATCGAAAAATTTTTAGAAAAAAATTTGAAAATATAAAATCGGAAAAATTTTGGAAAATAAAAAATAAAATCGGGAAAATTTTAGAAAATGAAAAAAATAAAATCGGAAAATTTTAGAAAATAAAATAAAATAAAATCGGAAAAAAAATTTAAAAAAATAAAAATGAAAAATAAAATCGGAAAAATTTTGAAAGAAAATAAAATCGGATAAAATCGGAAAAATTTTGGAAAATGAAAAAATAAAATCGGAAAAATTTTAGAAAATGAAAAAAATAAAATCGGAAAAATTTTAGAAAATGAAAAAATAAAATCGGAAAAATTTTGGAAAATAAAAAAATAAAATCGGAAAAATTTTGGAAAATGAAAAAAATAAAATCGGAAAAATTTTAGAAAATGAAAAAATATAAAATCGGAAAAATTTTAGAAAATGAAAAAATAAAATCGGAAAAATTTTAGAAAATGAAAAAAAAAATAAAATCGGAAAAATTAAAAAGAAAATGAAAAAAAATAAAATCGGAAAAATTTTGGAAAAAAAAATAAAATCGGAAAAAAATTTGGAAAATGAAAAAATAAAATCGGAAAAATTTTAGAAAATGAAAAAATAAAATCGGAAAAATTTTAGAAAAAAAAAATAAAATCGGAAAATTTTCGGAAAAATAAAATCGGAAAAATTTTGGAAATGAAAAATGTAAAATCGGAAAATTTTTAGAAAATGAAAAAATAAAATCGGAAAAATTTTAGAAAATGAAAAAATAAAATCGGAAAAATTTTAGAAATGAAAAAAATAAAATCGGAAAAATTTTAGAAAATGAAAAAATAAAATCGGAAAAATTTTAGAAAAATGAAAAAATAAAATCGGAAAAATTTTAGAAAATGAAAAAAATAAAATCGGGAAAATTTTAGAAAATGAAAAATAAAATCGGAAAATTTTTTAAAAAATAAAAAAAATATAAAATCGGAAAAATTTTAGAAAATGAAAAAAATAAAATCGGAAAATTTCGGAAAAAAATAAAATGAAAAATTAAAATCGGAAAAATTTTAAAAAATAAAAAAAATATAAAAAAAATTTTAAAAAGGAAAAATAAAATCGGAAAAATTTTGAAAATGAAAAAATAAAATCGGAAAAATTTTAGAAAAAAAAAAAATAAAATCGGAAAAATTTTAGAAAATGAAAAAAATAAAATCGGAAAAATTTTGGAAATGAAAAAAAATAAAATCGGAAAAATTTTTAGAAAAAAAAATATAAAATCGGAAAATTTTTAGAGAAAATAAAAAATGTAAAATCGGGAAAATTTTTAGAAAATGAAAAAATGTAAAATCGGAAAAATTTTAGAAAAAAAAATGTAAAATCGGAAAAATTTAAGAAAATGAAAAAAAAATAAAATCGGAAAATTTTGAAAATGAAAAAAAATAAAATCGGAAAAATTTTAGAAAATGAAAAAAAATAAAATCGGGAAAATTTTGGAAAATGAAAAAATAAAATCGGAAAATTTTTAGAAAAAAAAAATAAAATCGGAAAAATTTAGAAAGAAAATGAAAAAAATAAAAAATCGGGAAAAATTTTAGAAAATGAAAAAATAAAATCGGAAAAATTTTAGAAAATGAAAAAAATAAAATCGGAAAAATTTTAGAAAATGAAAAAATAAAATCGGAAAAATTTTAGAAAATGAAAAAATGTAAAATCGGAAAAATTTTTAGAAAATGAAAAAAATAAAATCGGAAAAATTTTGGAAAATGAAAAATAAAATAAAATCGGAAAATGAAAAAATTTCGGAAAATTTTAAAAATAAAATCGGAAAAATTTTAGAAAATGAAAAAAAATAAAATCGGAAAAATTTTAGAAAATAAAAAAAAAATAAAATCGGAAAAATTTTAGAAAATAAAAAAAATAAAATCGGAAAATTTTTGAAAAAAAAAAAAAAATAAAATTTTAGAAAATGAAAAAAAATTAAAAGAAAATGAAAAAAATAAAATCGGAAAATTTTTAGAAAATGAAAAAAAAATAAAATCGGAAAAATTTTGGAAAATGAAAAAAATAAAATCGGAAAAATTTTAGAAAATGAAAAAAATATAAAATCGGAAAAATTTTAGAAAATGAAAAAAATAAAATCGGAAAAATTTTAGAAAATAAAAAATATAAAATCGGAAAAATTTTGGAAAATGAAAAAAATGTAAAATCGGAAAAATTTTAGAAAAAAAAAAAATAAAATCGGAAAAATTTTGAAAATGAAAAAAATAAAATCGGAAAAATTTTAGAAAATGAAAAAATAAAATCGGAAAAATTTTAGAAAATAAAAAAAATAAAATCGGAAAAATTTTAGAAAAAAAAAAATAAAATCGGAAAAATTTAGAAGAAAAATAAAATTTAAAATCGGAAAAATTTTGGAAAATGAAAAAAATAAAATAAAAAAATTTTTTTGGAAAATAAAAAAATAAAATCGGAAAAATTTTGGAAAATGAAAAAATGTAAAATCGGAAAAATTTTGGAAAATGAAAAAAATAAAATCGGAAAAATTTTGGAAAATGAAAAAAAAAAATAAAATCGGAAAAATTTTAGAAAAAAAAAAAATAAAATCGGAAAATTTTTAGAAAAAAAAAAAATAAAATCGGAAAAATTTTGAAAAAAAAAATAAAATCGGAAAAATTTTAGAAAATAAAAAAAATAAAATCGGAAAAATTTTAGAAAATGAAAAAATAAAATCGGAAAAATTTTGGAAAATGAAAAAAATAAAATCGGAAAAATTTTAGAAATGAAAAAAATAAAATCGGAAAAATTTTGGAAAGAAAAATAAAAAATCGGTAAAATTTCGGAAAATTTTAAAAAATAAAATCGGAAAAATTTTGGAAAAAATGAAAAAATAAAATCGGAAAAATTTTGGAAAATGAAAAAAATAAAATCGGAAAAATTTTGGAAAATGAAAAAAATAAAATCGGAAAAATTTTGAAAATGAAAAAAATAAAATCGGAAAAATTTTAGAAAATGAAAAATAAAAAAAATAAAATCGGAAAAATTCGGGAAAATGAAAAAAATAAAATCGGAAAATTTTAGAAAATGAAAAAAATAAAATCGGAAAAATTTTGGAAAATGAAAAAATAAAATCGGAAAAATTTTAGAAAATGAAAAAAATAAAATCGGAAAAATTTTTTAGAAAATGAAAAATAAAATCGGAAAAATTTTGGAAATGAAAAAATGTAAAATCGGAAAAATTTTAGAAAATGAAAAATGTAAAATCGGAAAAATTTTAGAAAATGAAAAAAAAATAAAATCGGAAAAATTTTTAGAAAATGAAAAAAAATAAAATCGGAAAAATTTTTAGAAAATGAAAAATAAAATCGGAAAAATTTTGAAGAAAATGAAAAAATGTAAAATCGGAAAAATTTTGGAAAAAAAAATATAAAATCGGAAAATTTTTGAAAATGAAAAAATTTAAAATCGGAAAAATTTAGAAAATGAAAAAAAAAATAAAATCGGAAAAATTTTAGAAAATGAAAAAAAATAAAATCGGAAAAATTTTAAAAAATGAAAAAAAATAAAATCGGAAAAATTTTAGAAAATGAAAAAAAAAAATAAAATTTTAGAAAATAAAAAAATAAAATCGGGAAAATTTTAGAAAATGAAAAAATATAAAATCGGAAAAATTTTAGAAAAAAAAAAAAATAAAATCGGAAAAATTTTGGAAAATAAAAAAATAAAATCGGAAAAATTTTAGAAAATGAAAAAATAAAAAAAATTTTTAAAATAAAAATAAAATCGGAAAATTTTGAAAAAAAAAATAAAATCGGAAAATTTTAGAAAATGAAAAAAATAAAATCGGAAAAATTTTAGAAAATGAAAAAAAATAAAATCGGAAAAATTTTGGAAAATGAAAAAAATAAAATCGGGAAAATTTTGGAAAATGAAAAATGTAAAATCGGAAAAATTTTGGAAAAAAAAAAAATAAAATCGGAAAAATTTTAGAAAAGAAAAAAAATAAAATCGGAAAAATTTTAGAAAATGAAAAAATAAAATCGAAAAATTTTAGAAAATTAAAAATAAAATCGGAAAAATTTTGAAAAATGAAAAAATGTAAAATCGGAAAAATTTTAGAAAATGAAAAATGTAAAATCGGAAAAATTTTGGAAAAAAAAAAATCGGAAAATAAAATCATAAAAAAAATTTTGGAAAATGAAAAAAATAAAATCGGAAAAATTTTAAGAAAATGAAAAATGTAAAATCGAAAAAAAATTTTAGAAATTTTAGAAAAAAAAAATAAAATCGGAAAAATTTTAGAAAATGAAAAATGTAAAATCGGAAAAATTTTGAAAATGAAAAATAAAATCGGAAAAATTTTGGAAAATGAAAAAATGTAAAATCGGAAAAATTTTGGAAATGAAAAAAAAAAATAAAATCGGAAAAATTAAAAGAAAATGAAAATAAAATAAAATCGGAAAAATTTTAGAAAATGAAAAATGTAAAATCGGAAAAATTTTAGAAATGAAAAAAAATAAAATCGGAAAAATTTTGGAAAATGAAAAAAATAAAATCGGAAAAATTTTGGAAAATGAAAAATATAAAATCGGAAAAATTTTAGAAAATGAAAAAAATAAAATCGGGAAAATTTTAGAAAATGAAAAAATAAAATCGGAAAAATTTTTAGAAAATGAAAAAGATAAAATCGGAAAAATTTTAAAATGAAAAATAAAATCGGAAAAATTTTGGAAAATGAAAAAATGTAAAATCGGAAAAATTTTGGAAAAAAAAAAAAAAATAAAATCGGAAAAATTTTAGAAAATGAAAAAAAATAAAATCGGAAAAATTTTCGAAAATGAAAAAATAAAATCGGAAAATTTTTGAAAATGAAAAAATAAAATCGGAAAAATTTTAGAAAATGAAAAAAAATAAAATCGGAAAAATTTTAGAAAATGAAAAAATAAAATCGGAAAATTTGGAAAATGAAAATAAAAATCGGAAAAATTTTGGAAAATGAAAAAATTTTAGAAAAAAAAAAAATAAAATCGGAAAAATTCGGAAAATGAAAAAAAATATAAAATCGGAAAAATTTTAGAAAATGAAAAAAATAAAATCGGAAAAATTTTCGAAAATGAAAAAAATAAAATCGGAAAAATTTTAGAAAATGAAAAAAATAAAATCGGGAAAATTTTAGAAAATGAAAAAAAATAAAATCGGAAAAATTTTGGAAAATAAAAAAAATAAAATCGGAAAAATTTTAGAAAATGAAAAAAATAAAATCGGAAAAATTTTGGAAAATGAAAAAATGTAAAATCGGAAAAATTTTTAGAAATAAAAAAATAAAATCGGAAAAATTTTAGAAAATGAAAAAATGTAAAATCGGAAAAATTTTGGAAAATGAAAAAATAAAATCGGAAAAATTTTAGAAAATGAAAAAAAAATAAAATCGGAAAAATTTTAGAAAATGAAAAAATGTAAAATCGGAAAAATTTTAGAAAATGAAAAAAAAATCGGAAAAATTTTCGGAAAAAAAAATGTAAAATCGGAAAAATTTTAGAAAAAATCGGAAAAATTTTGGAAAATGAAAAAATAAAATCGGAAAAATTTTAGAAAATGAAAAATAAAATAAAATCGGAAAAAAAATTTAAAAAAATGAAAAAATGTAAAATCGGAAAAATTTTGGAAAATAAAAAATATAAAATCGGAAAAATTTTAGAAAATGAAAAAAATAAAATCGGAAAAATTTTAGAAAATGAAAAAAATAAAATCGGAAAATTTTAGAAAATGAAAAAATGTAAAATCGGAAAAATTTTAGAAAAAAAAAAAATAAAATCGGAAAATTTTTAAAAAAATGAAAAAATAAAATCGGAAAAATTTGAAAAAATGAAAAAATATAAAATCGGAAAAATTTAAAAGAAATGAAAAAAATAAAATCGGAAAAATTTTAGAAAATGAAAAAAATGTAAAATCGGAAAAAAATTTTAAAAGAAAATGAAAAAAATAAAATCGGAAAAATTTTGGAAAATAAAAAAAAATAAAATCGGAAAAATTTTAGAAAATGAAAAAATAAAATCGGAAAAATTTTAGAAAATGAAAAATATAAAATCGGAAAATTTTAGAAAATGAAAAAAATAAAATCGGAAAAATGAAAAAAAAATGTAAAATCGGAAAATTTTCGAAAATGAAAAATGTAAAATCGGAAAAATTTTAGAAAATAAAAAAAATATAAAATCGGAAAAATTTTGGAAAATGAAAAAATAAAATCGGAAAAATTTTAGAAAATTAAAAAATAAAATCGGAAAAATTTTAGAAAATGAAAAAAATAAAATCGGAAAATTTTAGAAAATAAAAAAATATAAAATCGGAAAATTTTAGAAAATAAAATTGTAAAATCGGAAAAATTTTAGAAAATGAAAAAATGTAAAATCGGAAAAATTTTGGAAAATGAAAAAAAATATAAAATCGGAAAAATTTTGGAAAAAAAAAATGTAAAATCGGAAAAATTTTAGAAAATGAAAAAATGTAAAATCGGAAAAATTTTAGAAAATGAAAAAAATGTAAAATCGGAAAAATTTTTAGAAAATGAAAAATGTAAAATCGGAAAAATTTTTAGAAAATGAAAAAATGTAAAATCGGAAAAATTTTGAAAAATGAAAAAATGTAAAATCGGAAAAATTTTAGAAAATGAAAAAAATAAAATCGGAAAAATTTTAAAAAAAAAAAATAAAATCGGAAAAATTTTGAAAAATAAAAAATAAAATCGGAAAATTTTGGAAAATGAAAAAATAAAATCGGAAAAATTTTAGAAAATAAAAAAATAAAATCGGAAAAATTTGGAAAAATTTTAAAAATCGGAAAAATTTTGGAAAATAAAATAAAATCGGAAAAATTTTAGAAAAATAAAAATATAAAATCGGAAAAATTTTAGAAAATGAAAAAATAAAATCGGAAAAATTTTAGAAAATGAAAAATATAAAATCGGAAAAATTTAGAAAATGAAAAAATGTAAAATCGGAAAAATTTTGAAAAAAATGTAAAAAAAAAGTAAAATCGGAAAAATTTTGGAAAAAAAAAATATAAAATCGGAAAAATTTTAGAAAATGAAAAAATATAAAATCGGAAAAATTTTAGAAAAAAATGAAAAAATGTAAAATCGGAAAAATTTGAAAGAAAATAAAATAAAATCGGAAAAATTTTGAAAATGAAAAATGTAAAATCGGAAAAATTTTTAGAAAATGAAAAAATAAAATCGGGAAAATTTTGGAAAATGAAAAAATAAAATCGGAAAAATTTTAGAAAATGAAAAAAATAAAATCGGAAAAATTTTGAAAAAAAAAAAAATGTAAAATCGGAAAAATTTTGGAAAATAAAAAATAAAATCGGAAAAATTTTAGAAAATGAAAAAAATAAAATCGGAAAAATTTTAGAAAATGAAAAAAATAAAATCGGAAAAATTTTGGAAAATGAAAAATGTAAAATCGGAAAAATTTTAGAAAATGAAAAAAATAAAATCGGAAAAATTTTAGAAAATGAAAAAAATAAAATCGGAAAAATTTTAGAAATGAAAAATGTAAAATCGGTAAAATAGAAAAAAAAATAAAATCGGAAAAATTTAGAAAAAAAAATAAAATCGGAAAAATTTTAGAAAATGAAAAAAATAAAATCGGAAAAATTTTGGAAAATGAAAAAATAAAATCGGAAAATTTTGGAAAAAAAAAAAATAAAATCGGAAAAATTTTAGAAAATGAAAAAATAAAATCGGAAAAATTTTGAAAATGAAAAAATAAAATCGGAAAAATTTGAAAGAAAATGAAAAAAAAATAAAATCGGAAAAATTTTAGAAAATGAAAAAAATGTAAAATCGGAAAATTTTGGAAAATGAAAAAAAATAAAATCGGAAAAATTTTAGAAAATGAAAAATGTAAAATCGGAAAAATTTGGAAAATGAAAAATGTTAAAATCGGAAAAATTTTAGAAAATGAAAAATGTAAAATCGGAAAAATTTTAGAAAATGAAAAATAAAATCGGAAAAAAAAAATAAAATCGGAAAAATTTTAGAAAAGTAAAAAATGTAAAATCGGAAAAATTTTAGAAAATGAAAAAATGTAAAATCGGAAAAATTTTAGAAAATGAAAAAATGTAAAATCGGAAAAATTTTGGAAATAAAAAATGTAAAATCGGAAAAATTTTAGAAATGAAAAAATAAAATCGGAAAAATTTTAGAAAATAAAAAAAAATAAAATCGGAAAAAATTTTAGAAAATGAAAAAATGAAAAATGAAAAATAAAATCGGAAAAATTTTAGAAAAAAAAAATTATAAAATCGAGAAAATTTTAGAAAATGAAAAAATGTAAAATCGGAAAAATTTTAGAAAATTAAAAAAAAATAAAATCGGAAAAATTTTGGAAAATGAAAAAAATAAAATCGAGAAAATTTTAGAAAATGAAAAAATAAAATCGGGAAAATTTTAGAAAATGAAAAAATTTAAAATCGGAAAAATTTTGGAAAATGAAAAAATGTAAAATCGGAAAAATTTTAGAAAATGAAAAATGTAAAATCGGAAAAATTTTAGAAAAGAAAAAAAAAATAAAATCAAAAAATTTTAGAAATGAAAAAAATGTAAAATCGGAAAAATTTTGGAAAATGAAAAAATGTAAAATCGGAAAAATTTTGAAAAATGAAAAAAATAAAATCGGAAAAATTTTAGAAAATGAAAATGTAAATCGGAAAAATTTTAGAAAATGAAAAAAAATAAAATCGGAAAAATTTTGGAAAATGAAAAAATATAAAATCGGAAAAATTTTAGAAAAAAAAAAATGTAAAATCGGAAAAATTTTAGAAAATGAAAAATAAAATCGGAAAATTTTAGAAAAATAAAAAAATGTAAAATCGGAAAAATTTTGGAAAATGAAAAAAATAAAATCGGAAAAATTTTGAAAATGAAAAAAATGTAAAATCGGAAAAATTTTGGAAAATTAAAATGTAAAATCGGAAAAATTTTAGAAAATGAAAAAATGTAAAATCGGAAAAATTTTAGAAAATGAAAAATAAAATCGGAAAAATTTTAGAAAATTAAAATGTAAAATCGGAAAAATTTTGGAAAATGAAAAAAAAAAAATGAAAATTTTAAAATCTGGAAAAATTCGGAAAATTTTTGAAAAAAAAATGTAAAATCGGAAAAATTTTAGAAAATGAAAAAATGTAAAATCGGAAAAATTTTAGAAAATGAAAAATGTAAAATCGGAAAAATTTTAGAAAATGAAAAAAAAATAAAATCGGAAAATTTTAGAAAATGAAAAATGTAAAATCGGAAAAATTTTGAGAAAATGAAAAAAATGTAAAATCGGAAAAATTTTGGAAAAGTAAAAAAATAAAATCGGAAAAATTTTAGAAAATGAAAAAATAAAATCGGAAAAATTTTAGAAAATGAAAAAATGTAAAATCGGAAAATTTTAGAAAATGAAAAAATGTAAAATCGGAAAAATTTTAGAAAATGAAAAAAATAAAATCGGAAAAATTTTTAGAAAATGAAAAAAATAAAATCGGAAAAATTTTAGAAAAAAATTTTAAAAATCGGGAAAATTTTAAAAAAATAAAAATCGGTAAAATTTTAAAAAATGAAAAAATGTAAAATCGGAAAAATTTTAGAAAATAAAAATGTAAAATCGGAAAATTTTAGAAATGAAAAAAAATTTAAAATCGGAAAAATTTTGGAAATTTTAAAAAAATAAAATCGTAAAAAAATTTTAGAAAATGAAAAAATAAAATCGGAAAAATTTTAGAAAATAAAAAAAAATAAAATCGGAAAAATTTTAGAAAATGAAAAAAAAATAAAATCGGAAAAATTTTAGAAAATGAAAAATGTAAAATCGGAAAATTTTAGAAAAAAATGTAAAATCGGAAAATTTTAAAATGAAAAATAAAAATCGGAAAAATTTTGAAAAAAATATAAAATCGGAAAAATTTTGGAAAATGAAAAAAAATAAAATCGGAAAAATTTTAGAAAATAAAAAAAAAAATGTAAAATCGGAAAAATTTTAGAAAATAAAAAAAAAAATTTAAAATCGGAAAAATTTTGGAAAGTGAAAAAAATAAAATCGGAAAAATTTTAGAAAAAAAAAAATTTAAAATCGGAAAAATTTTGAAAATGAAAAATAAAATAAAATCGGAAAAATTTTAGAAAATGAAAAAATATAAAATCGGAAAAATTTTGGAAAATGAAAAATGTAAAATCGGAAAAATTTTAGAAAATGAAAAATGTAAAATCGGAAAAATTTTAGAAAATGAAAAATAAAATCGGAAAATTTTAGAAAATTAAAATGTAAAATCGGAAAAATTTTAGAAAATGAAAAAAATAAAATCGGAAAAATTTTAGAAAATGAAAAAAATAAAATCGGAAAAATTTTAGAAAATAAAAAAAATTTTAAAATGAAAAAAATTTCGGAAAAATTTTAGAAAAAAAATAAAATCGGAATTTTGGAAAGAAAAAAAAAATAAAATCGGAAAAATTTAGAAAATGAAAAAAATATAAAATCGTAAAAAATTTTGGAAAATGAAAAAATGTAAAATCGGAAAAATTTTAGAAAATTAAAATGTAAAATCGGAAAAATTTTAGAAAATGAAAAATGTAAAATCGGAAAAATTTTAGAAAATAAAAATGTAAAATCGGAAAAATTTTGGAAAATGAAAAAATGTAAAATCGGAAAAATTTTGAAAAATGAAAATATAAAATCGGAAAAATTTTAAAATCGGAAAAATTTTGGAAAAATTTTAAAAAAAATAAAAAATAAAATCGGAAAAATTTTAGAAAATGAAAAAAATAAAATCGGAAAATTTTAGAAAATGAAAAAAATAAAATCGGAAAAATTTTAGAAAAAAATGTAAAATCGGAAAAATTTTAGAAAATGAAAAAAATAAAATCGGAAAAATTTTTGAAAATGAAAAAAATAAAATCGGAAAAATTTTGGAAAATGAAAAAAAATAAAATCGGAAAAATTTTAGAAAATGAAAAAATGTAAAATCGGAAAAATTTTCGAAAATGAAAAAAATAAAATCGGGAAATTTTAGAAAATGAAAAATATAAAATCGGAAAATTTTAGAAAAAAAAAAATAAAATCGGAAAAATTTTGGAAAATAAAAAATGTAAAATCGGAAAAATTTTAGAAAATGAAAAAAATAAAATCGGGAAAATTTTAGAAAAAAAAAAAATGTAAAATCGGAAAAATTTTGGAAAATGAAAAAAAATAAAATCGGAAAAATTTTAGAAAAAAAAAAAAAATCGTAAAAATTTAAAATTTTAGAAAAATAAAATCGGAAAAATTTAAAATCGAGAAAAATTTTCGGAAAAAATGAAAAAAATAAAATCGGAAAAATTTTGAAAATGAAAAAAATAAAATCGGAAAAATTTGGAAAAAGTAAAAATATAAAATCGGAAAAATTTTAGAAAATGAAAAATGTAAAATCGGAAAAATTTTAGAAAATGAAAAATTAAAATCGGAAAAATTTTGGAAAATGAAAAAATATAAAATCGGAAAATTTTTTAGAAAATGAAAAATAAAATCGGTAAAATTTTGGAAAATGAAAAATATAAAATCGGAAAAATTTTAGAAAATAAAAAAAATAAAATCGGAAAAATTTTAGAAAATAAAAATGTAAAATCGGAAAATTTTAGAAAATGAAAAATGTAAAATCGGAAAAATTTTTAGTGAAAAAAAAAATAAAATCGGAAAAATTTGGAGAAAATGAAAAAATAAAATCGGAAAATTTTAGAAAATAAAAATGTAAAATCGGAAAATTTTAGAAAATGAAAAAATTTAAAATCGGAAAATTTTGGAAAATGAAAAAATAAAATCGGAAAAATTTTAGAAAATGAAAAAATAAAATCGGAAAAATTTTAGAAATGAAAAAATAAAATCGGAAAAAATTTTAGAAAATGAAAAATGTAAAATCGGAAAAATTTTGGAAAATGAAAAATGTAAAAAAATAAAATTTTTAAAATTTGAAAATATAAATCGGAAAAATTTTAGAAATGTAAAATAAAATCGGAAAAATCGGGAAAAATGAAAAATGTAAAATCGAAAAATTTTGGAAAAAAATGAAAAAAAATAAAATCGGAAAAATTTTAGAAAAATGAAAAATGTAAAATCGGAAAAATTTTAGAAAATAAAAATTAAAATCGGAAAAATTTTAGAAAATGAAAAAATGTAAAATCGGAAAAATTTTAGAAAATGAAAAATAAAAATAAAATCGGAAAAATTTTGAAAAATGAAAAAAAAATAAAATCGGAAAAATTTTGGAAAAAAAAAAATGTAAAATCGGAAAAATTTTAGAAAATGAAAAAAATGTAAAATCGGAAAAAATTTTAGAAAAATAAAAATTAAAATCGGAAAAATTTTAGAAAATAAAAATGTAAAATCGGAAAAATTTTAGAAAATGAAAAATGTAAAATCGGAAAAATTTTAGAAAATGAAAAATGTAAAATCGGAAAAAAAAATAAAATCGGAAAAATTTTAGAAAATGAAAAAATGTAAAATCGGGAAAATTTTCGAAAGAAAAAAAAATAAAATCGGAAAATTTTGGAAAATAAAAAAATAAAATCGGAAAAATTTTAGAAAATAAAAAAATAAAATCGGAAAAATTTTCGAAAATGAAAAAATAAAATCGGAAAAATTTTAGAAAATGAAAAAAAAAATAAAATCGAAAAATTTTAGAAAATGAAAAAAAAATGTAAAATCGGAAAAATTTTAGAAAATGAAAAAATGTAAAATCGGAAAAATTTTAGAAAATGAAAAAATGTAAAATCGGAAAAATTTTGAAAATAAAAAAAAATGTAAAATCGGAAAAATTTTAGAAAATGAAAAAATGTAAAATCGGAAAAATTTTAGAAAATAAAAAAAAAAATAAAATCAGAAAATTTTGTAAAAAAAAAAAAATAAAATCGGAAAAATTTTGGAAAATGAAAAATAAAATCGGAAAATTTTGGAAAAAAAAAAATAAAATCGGAAAAATTTTAAAAATGAAAAAATTTAAAATCGGAAAAATTTTAGAAAATAAAAAAGTAAAATCGGAAAAATTTTGGAAAATGAAAAATTTAAAATCGGAAAATTTTTGAAAATGAAAAATTAAAATCGGAAAAATTTTAGAAAATGAAAAATGTAAAATCGGAAAAATTTTGAAAAATGAAAAAATGTAAAATCGGAAAAATTTTGGAAAATGAAAAAAATAAAATCGGAAAAATTTTAGAAAATAAAAATATAAAATCGGAAAAATTTTGGAAAAAAAAAATAAAATCGGAAAAATTTTAGAAAATGAAAAAATATAAAATCGGAAAAATTTTAGAAAATGAAAAATGTAAAATCGGAAAAATTTTTGGAAAATAAAAAAATTAAAATCGGAAAAATTTTAGAAAATAAAAAAAATGTAAAATCGGAAAAATTTTAGAAAATGAAAAAATAAAATCGGAAAATTTTGGAAAATAAAAAAAATAAAATCGGAAAAATTTTTAGAAAATGAAAAATGTAAAATCGGAAAAATTTTGGAAAATGAAAAAATAAAATCGGAAAATTTAGGAAAATAAAATATAAAATCGGAAAAAAAATGAAAAATAAAATCGGAAAAATTTTGAAAAAAAAAAAAAATAAAATCGGAAAAATTTTGGAAATGAAAAATGTAAAATCGGAAAAATTTTGGAAAATGAAAAAATGTAAAATCGGAAAAATTTTGGAAAATGAAAAAAAATGTAAAATCGGAAAAATTTTGAAAATAAAAAAATAAAATCGGAAAAATTTTAGAAAATGAAAAAAAAAATAAAATCGGAAAAATTTTGGAAAATGAAAAAATAAAATCGGAAAAATTTTAGAAAATGAAAAAAAATAAAATCGGAAAAATTTTAGAAAATGAAAAAAATAAAATCGGAAAATTTTTGAAAATGAAAAATATAAAATCGGAAAATTTTAGAAAAAAAAAATAAAATCGGAAAAATTTTAGAAAATGAAAAAAAATAAAATCGGAAAAATTTTGGAAAATGAAAAATGTAAAATCGGAAAAATTTTTAGAAAATGAAAAAATAAAATCGGAAATTTTAGAAAAAAAAAATATAAAATCGGAAAAATTTTAGAAAATGAAAAAAATAAAATCGGAAAAATTTTGGAAAATGAAAAAAATAAAATCGGAAAAATTTTTGGAAAATGAAAAAAATAAAATCGGAAAAATTTTAGAAAATGAAAAAATATAAAATCGGAAAAATTTTGGAAAATGAAAAAAATAAAATCGGAAAATTTTAGAAAAATAAAAATAAAATCGGAAAAATTTTAGAAAATAAAAAATAAAATCGGAAAAATTTTTGGAAAATGAAAAAATAAAATCGGAAAAATTTTTGAAAAAAAAAAATGTAAAATCGGAAAAATTTTAGAAAATGAAAAATATAAAATCGGAAAAATTTTAGAAATGAAAAAATGTAAAATCGGAAAAATTTTGGAAAAAAAATAAAATCGGAAAAATTTTAGAAAATGAAAAAAATAAAATCGGAAAAATTTTAGAAAATGAAAAAATAAAATCGGAAAAATTTTGGAAAATGAAAAAAAAATAAAATCGGAAAAATTTTGGAAAATGAAAAAATAAAATTTCGGAAAATTTTTAGAAAATGAAAAAAATAAAATAAAAAAAAATTTTGGAAAATGAAAAAAATAAAATCGGAAAAATTTTTGAAAATGAAAAAAAATAAAATCGGAAAAATTTTTAGAAAATGAAAAAATATAAAATCGGAAAAATTTTAGAAAATAAAAAATATAAAATCGGAAAAATTTTGGAAAATGAAAAATATAAAATCGGAAAATTTTAGAAAATAAAAAAAATGTAAAATCGGAAAAATTTTGGAAAATGAAAAAATATAAAATCGGAAAAATTTTGGAAAAAAAAAAAAATAAAATCGGAAAAATTTTAGAAAATGAAAAAAATAAAATCGGAAAAATTTTGGAAAATGAAAAAAATAAAATCGGAAAAATTTTGGAAATGAAAAAATAAAATCGGAAAAATTCGGAAAAAAAAATATAAAATCGGAAAAATTTTAGAAAAAAAAATAAAATCGGATTTTAGAAAATGAAAAAATTTAAAATCGGAAAATTTTGAAAAAAAAAAATAAAATCGGAAAAATTTTAGAAAATGAAAAAAAATAAAATCGGAAAAATTTTGGAAAATGAAAAAAATGTAAAATCGGAAAAATTTTGGAAAATGAAAAATAAAATAAAATCGGAAAAATTTTGAAAAAAAAATGTAAAATCGGAAAAATTTTGGAAAAATGAAAAAAATAAAATCGGAAAAATTTTAGAAAATGAAAAAAATAAAATCGGAAAAATTTTAGAAAATGAAAAAATAAAATCGGAAAAATTTTAAAAATGAAAAAAATAAAATCGGAAAAATTTTAGAAAAATAAAAAATATAAAATCGAAAAATTTTGGAAAATAAAAAAATAAAATCGGAAAAATTTTTGGAAAATGAAAAAAATAAAATCGGAAAAATTTTGGAAAATGAAAAAAATAAAATCGGAAAAATTTTGGAAAATGAAAAAAAATAAAATCGGAAAAATTTGGAAAATGAAAAATAAAATCGGAAAAATTTTAAAATCGGAAAAATTTTAGAAAATAAAAAATAAAATCGGAAAAATTCGGGAAAAAAAAAAATAAAATCGGAAAAATTTTAGAAAATGAAAAAATAAAATCGGAAAAATTTTGGAAAATGAAAAATAAAATCGGAAAAATTTTAGAAAATGAAAAATATAAAATCGGAAAAATTTTGGAAAATGAAAAAAAAATAAAATCGGAAAAATTTTTAAAAAAAAAAATATAAAATCGGAAAAATTTTAGAAAATGAAAAAAATAAAATCGGAAAAATTTTAGAAAATGAAAAAATGTAAAATCGGAAAAATTTTAGAAAATGAAAAAATAAAATCGGAAAAATTTTAGAAAAATGAAAAATTTAAAAAAATTTTAAAATCGGAAAAAATTTCGGAAAATGAAAATAAAAATAAAATCGGAAAAATTTTAGAAAAATGAAAAATATAAAATCGGAAAATTTTAGAAAATTAAAAATAAAATCGGAAAAATTTTAGAAAAATGAAAAAAATAAAATCGGAAAAATTTTGGAAAATGAAAAAAAAATAAAATCGGAAAATTTTTAGAAAATAAAAAATGTAAAATCGGAAAAATTTTAGAAAATGAAAAATGTAAAATCGGAAAATTTTGGAAAATGAAAAAAAATATAAAATCGGAAAAATTTTAGAAAATGAAAAAATGTAAAATCGGAAAAATTTTAAAAAAAAAAATTTAAAATCGGGAAAATTTTAGAAAATGAAAAAATAAAATCGGAAAATTTTTAAAAATGAAAAAAATAAAATCGGAAAAATTTTAGAAAATGAAAAAATGTAAAATCGGAAAAATTTTGGAAAAAAAAAAATAAAATCGGAAAATTTTTAGAAAATAAAAAATAAAAATCGGAAAAATCGGAAAAATAAAAAAATATAAAATCGGAAAAATTTTAGAAAATGGAAAAATAAAATCGGAAAATTTTAGAAAAATGAAAAAATTTAAAATCGGAAAAATTTTGGAAAATGAAAAATATAAAATCGAAAAAAATTTTAAAAAAATGAAAAAAAAAATAAAATCGGAAAAATTTTAAGAAAATGAAAAAATAAAATCGGAAAAATTTTGGAAAAAAAAAATATAAAATCGGAAAATTTTAGAAAATGAAAAAAAATAAAATCGGAAAAATTTTGGAAAATGAAAAAATATAAAATCGGAAAAATTTTAGAAAATGAAAAAAAATAAAATCGGAAAAATTTTGGAAAATGAAAAAATGTAAAATCGGAAAATTTTGGAAAATGAAATAAAAGAAAAATGAAAAATAAAATCGGAAAAAATTTTAGAAAATGAAAAAATGTAAAATCGGAAAAATTTTGGAAAATGAAAAAAATAAAATCGGAAAAATTTTGAAAATGAAAAAAAAAATAAAATCGGAAAAATTTTAGAAATTGAAAAAATAAAATTAAAAAAATTTTTAAAAATGAAAAAAATAAAATCGGAAAAATTTTGGAAAATGAAAAAAAATAAAATCGAAAATTTTTTGGAAAATTAAAATGTAAAATCGGAAAAATTTTAGAAAATGAAAAATAAAATCGGAAAAATTTTAAGAAAATGAAAAATATAAAATCAGAAAAATTTTAGAAAATGAAAAAAATAAAATCGGAAAATTTTTGAAAATGAAAAAATAAAATATAAAAAAAATTTTAGAAAATGAAAAAATAAAATCGGAAAAATTTGAAAAAAATGAAAAAATGTAAAATCAGGAAAAATTTTAGAAAATGAAAAAAATATAAAATCGGAAAAATTTTGGAAAATGAAAAATGTAAAATCGGAAAAATTTTGGAAAATGAAAAATAAAATCGGAAAAATTTTGGACAAAAAAAAAAATAAAATCGGGAAAAATTTTAGAAAATGAAAAAAATAAAATCGGAAAAATTTTAGAAAATGAAAAATGTAAAATCGGAAAAATTTTAGAAAATGAAAAATTTAAAATCGGAAAAATTTTGGAAAATAAAAATATAAAATCGGAAAAATTTTAGAAAATGAAAAATAAAATCGGGAAAATTTTGGAAAATGAAAAAATGTTAAAATCGAGAAAATTTTTAGAAAATGAAAAAATAAAAAAAAAATCGGAAAAATTTTAAAATGAAAAAAATAATAAAATCGGTAAAATTTTAGAAAATGAAAAAAAATAAAATCGGAAAAATTTTAGAACATGAAAAAAAATAAAATCGGAAAAATTTTAGAAAATAAAAAATTTAAAATCGGAAAAATTTTGGAAAATAAAAATATAAAATCGGAAAAATTTTAGAAAATGAAAAAAATAAAATCGGTAAAATTTTCCAAAGTAAAAATATAAAAT
>NW_026869513.1:0-13146 GCF_023558535.2 Drosophila nasuta
CGGTTGCAGCCAAATCTGCGAATCGGAGAGCTCGTCGTCGTCGCAGAGGACAATCAGCCGCCGATACGGTGGATGCTGGGGCGAGTCGTAGCAGTGCATACCCGGGAGCGGACGGGGCGGTTGCGCGTCGCCGACGTGAAGAACCAGCACAGGAGGGCTGTTTAAACGGCCAATTCACAAATTGGCGCCTCTGCCAATCGGATGAAGGCACAGCCGTTCATCCGGGGCCGGTGTTGGCGCATTTGATAATTATTAGTTAAGAGCATGAAGTACCAAATGAAATTGTTAGAATTAGGGCAAAGCGAGAGCGCAATAAAGCTTTTGTTTGCTGCTCTCTGAGCGAATTCGCCTCGCTTCGCCACTCTAGCTAAGTTAGGCTTAAATGTAACTTAGCATAGAATTATAAACACAGTTGAAATTGAGAAACTCTACAGCGCGTCATCATTTACTCCTGTTTTTCGTTTCTCGTCGCCTAACAACAACAAAGTAGGTCCAGTCTCTTTGTTCGCGAATAAAGCGGAAAATATAATATTGCAAAAACTCTTGTAATTTTCATATAGTGAGAGCTTGAATGTTTATGTTTACATAATTGACGATCGCAATCCCGATCTAATGGAATGCTTTGTATGTGTTAGTAAGTAAGTGGGGTAAGTAAGTGGTGACAAATGAGATGGGGAAGTGGTAAGTGGTGACAAATGTATAACTCCTCCATCGCCAAATTTGAATTCTCCTGAATTCTTTTAAAATTAACATGAATATTATTAGGTCTTAATTTTATACACAAGTAAAATATTAATATTAATATATTAATTGCAAATGTAATTGAAATGCCATAACTTATTTTTTATGAAATTTTAACTCTGTGATTTCTTGTAAGTTTTCAAAGTTCTGTATTGAGAAGTGTTCAAAGTTTATTGTGTTTTTTATAAGATTGGTTCAATAAGTTTGTTGGGTAAAAAATCTATCATAAAATTCTATTTGTTCATTTGCAAAGTTTTCAGATAATATTTGAATTTTACAGTTAACAAATTGTATTAAGTAGTTTCCATTTAATGTAATATTTCTTTGATCGCAATTTTGTTTTAATTTTTTCGTTTTACTGTTTCTTACAATTATTGTTTCATCACCTATTTGTTCTATACTGGATTTATTGTTGAATTTGAATTTACAATTGTTGTTTATTGTGCAGCTTTTACTTAATGTTAGTTCCTTAAAATTACATTTTCTTTTATAATCGTATATTTTATTACAAATTTGAGTAATTAGTAAATTTTCTTGATCAATTTGAATATTGTTGCTGTTAGGTATTGCAGTTATGAGTTTGATGTCTGTTTTTATAAAGTTTTTGGGTAGCTTGATTGCCATGACAATTGCGTTGTTTTGTATTTTAATATGCCCATTCTGATTAATTTAATTTTATAAAATCTATTTTAAATTTATTTATTTCGTCTTTTGATAATATTTCTGGTAAAAATATATTGTTTTTGCTGATGCAATGGTTTCTTGAATATAATTTAATTTTTCTTCAATATTTTTAAAGTTCTCATTTGATCATTGAATAATATGTTTTTTATTGTTTCTTTTGTTTGGTTATTCATTTTGGCTGAAAGAAGTTCTATCATATTTCTGTCTTGATGGATTATGCCTGCTAGTGTGTTAATAGTATTATTAAAATGGTTGTTAATGTGAATTTGTTGGTTTAAGTTAGTGATTGCATTGTGATTATTTTGATCTATTATATTTAAGTGTTCTATAATTTCTTCCCTGTCCTCATTGTTCATAATGCCAAATAGCCATTTATGTACGGTGCCTATTCCATTAAAATACCTCTTTCTGTTCGTGTTGATGGGTGATAGAACTTACTTTTGCCCTTAGTAATTCTATTTCATCAATTAATGTTTCCTTATTTGCTATTTCGATATTCTTTATATTGTCGTATATTTTATTGATTATTATTGTGATTTGATTAATGTCAATAATGTGCAAAATTATAATAGTTTCATTTACAATTTCTGTAGAATACATATGTATAGGGACATATTCTGCCTCCTCTTGAATTGGGACCACATGCAGTCTAGCATGTGTCATTGATAAAATCATTAGAGTGATTAATAAAATATTCTGAAAGTGCGAGTAAAAGAAAAAATGTATATATATATATGTATTTATTACTAAAACTGTTAATGTATATGTGCATGTATATTTTAATTTTGTTCCATTTTAATGGTCTTTTGATATTACATGGATGAATATCTTCTAGTTTGGCGTATCTAAAATACGGCTCATCTTTATGTCTTAATCTTTTTTGTAATTTTTTAATTGGTCCTTCCTCTCTTTTTTCTTCATACTGTTCTCTTTCTTCATTTAGTTTTGTTATGATTTTTCTTTGTTAGCGCTTATTATTTCTTTTAAGGTCTTGTGAGTTCTTTGTATTTTTAGCCTCGTTTGGGGAGCATTTTATAGTTGTGTGATACCTATTATTGTAAGTGTTGACAGCAATTTGAATTTTTGATTCTATCGAGATGTCTTCATCTATGCTATTGACAATTTCTATTAACGTGGAGTGAAGTCTTTCAATGTCTGCGTTACCTGTGTGCGAGTTTGGTTTTGTTAAATGTAACTCGACTTTTTCTTTTATTTAAGAAACTTTGAATCTGTTCTGATCTAAATTCATTATCCATAATAATTTTGTTGGGCTTGCCAAATTTTGTGAATTGCTCTATTATAATTTGCAATTTTGCCCTCCAATTCCTATCTTTTATATTGTATGCAGCTACAAATTTTGTAAGTTTATCTATGATTGTAACAAATGATCGGTGTTTGATATGGAAAATGTCTATATGAATTATTTCATTTTTTTCTTGAGGAGTTTCTGTGATATTGAATTTTGCTTTGATCGGTTTCCTGTCATACTTAATTTCTCTACATTTTGTGCAGTTGGATATAACTAAGTTAATGTGCTCTCTAAGTTTTGGATAATAAATTTTGTCTTTCAAACTATAAAATGTCTCGTTCATGCCACTATGTAGGGATTCTTTTGTGTGATATAAAGCTATTTGTTTGTGGAGTTCCTGTTCGTCATTTATGTCTACTGCTCGTTTGTACATTTTAAGAATTTTATATTTTCGTGTCTTTAAAACTGTCTATTATAATACATTGTACTTTATAGTAAATGGAATCTGGTACTTCTGAATATATGCCAATAGTTCCCTATTAATATTGTTTAAGAGTTTCTGTTCTATTTCTAAATTGTCGTCTGCTGGATTAATTTCAATAATTTTTCTGCCTTTATTTTTAATTATACTGTCTGTCGCTAAATATGTGATAATGATTTGAGTTTTGAATTTATTAACTATATCATCTGTTATATAAAAATCTATTGGTTCGTTCTCGTTTGCTGAGTGAATTGTGTCTGTCAATGCTAAATTTGATTCATTAATATTTTCTTTTGTCTATAAGCGGGGCTGTTTCCTGCCTACTGAGGAAATCCGCCACTTTGTTATTTTTCCTTTTAAATATTTGATATCACAATCAAATTCTTGTAGTTTCAATATCCATCTTTGATGTTTGTCCTTGAGGTCTTTCCCTTTGTATTTTTATTTAGATACATAATTGGTTTGTGATCAGTTATAATTGTAAATTGTGTGCCATATAGGTAATGCCTAAAGTAGTCTACGGCATACACAATTGCCAGAAATTCTTTATCTGTATTGCTTTTCGTGTTTGTTTAGGGTCCTAGATACGAATGCTATTGGCTGAGTTTGCTGTGATAACACTGCTCTATTGCAAAATCACTCGCATCTGTCGTTAATGTAAAAGGTTTATCGAATTCTGGGAATTTCAAATTGGATGTGAGCTTATAAGTTCTTTTAAATTTTCAAAAGAATCTATAAATTCTGGGTCATTTTATTAATATTATTTCCTTTTTTGTAAATATTTGATCATAGGGTATGCAATTTTTGAGTAATCTTTTATGAACTTTCTATAAAACCAGTCATGCCTAAAAACCTTTTAGTTGTTTTTCTGTTTTTGGGATTGGAATAGCTAAAATATCTTGTATCTTTTTGGATTTGGTCGAATTCCGTCTTTACTGAGTACATGTCCTAAAAATTCTGTATCTTGTTTCATAAATGAGCATTTATTTACTTGTATTTTTAATCTGTGTTCTTGGAGTTTTTAAAATTTTTTCTAAAGCATGTTTGTGTTCTTCGAGCGTTGTTGAGAATATTAAAATGTCGTCTAAGTAGACTTCACATATTTTGTTTATGTAATCTCTTAAAACATCATTCATTAATCTTTGAAAAGTTGCTGGTGCGTTTTTAGTCCGAATGGCATTCTAACGTATTCATAAAGTTCTAATGGTGAAACAAACGCTGTCTTCTCTATGTCTTCTTCAGCCATCAAGATTTGATGATAACCTTTTGCTAAGTCAATGTACTGAAATATTGAGCCCTACCAAGTTTGTCTAATATTGAGTCCATGAGAGGTAACGGATATTTGTCTGGTATTGTTACATGATTTAATCGACGATAGTCTACACATAATCTATATTTTTTGTACTCCTGAATTATCTATTTTCTTTGGCACCATGCATATAGTTGAGCTGTATTTACTTCTGCTTTTTCTTATTATGCCGTTTCTTTCCATTTCTAAAATTTGTTTTCGAATTTCTTCTTCATATTTTGGAGAACACCTGTAAATTTTCGAATTGATCGGTTGGTCCGTTATTGTTCTTATATTGTGTACCACTGTATTTGTATTTGTCAATTGGTTGGCTTTTTATAGTATAACTTGTTAAATCTTTTGTTTTAGATTGGTAATAATTTCCTTTTCTTCTAAATTTAAATCTGTTAAATTAAAAGCTTTCAATTTCACTTACTTCTAAAACACAAGCCTCTTCAGGATGCTTGGAATGGAATGGAATTTCAGCATCATTTATCAGTTTAATTGTTTTCTTCTTGAAATCAATAAATTAAACGTTTCTTTGGATGAAGTCCATACCCAATAGAAAATCATATGATTTATCCAGGGGTAAAACCACCCATCTTGAACGAACTTGTGGAGAATATTGAAATTCTCTTGGTGCTTCTGTCATAACTAAGTAATTATTAGTTTCAAACTTTGCATTAATTGTATGAATTGTTTTTGAATATTTTTCAATTATTTTGTAAAAATTTTCCTGCACTCTATTTGTGTTTAATATACTAATTGTGGATCCAGTATCTAACAAAAAGTAAATTTACAATCTTCAATTGTTCCTTCTATTACAATTTTTCTTTCATTCGAGGCTACTGGGTAAAAAATCTTTAGGGATTTCACTTGTTGTACTTTTATTATCCTCATCAATTATATTATCAACACTCATTGCCTCTGGGGATTCTGTCTAACATTTTGACTTTCATTTTTTATTGTAATTATTATTTGGATATTGATGTGGATTATTATTAGTATTCTGATTTTGTTGATTATTGTTATAGTTATGATTGTATTGTGGATTAGTATTGTTATTCCTATTTTGTTGTTGATTGTTATATTGTCTCCTAGTATTTTGACTTTTTGGAAAATTGCCATTATTATTGTTGTTTTATTATTATTATTGTTGTTATTATTATTATTATTGTTGTTATTATTATTATTTCTTTGATCAATATTGTTACCTGAGTCATTCTCGGTATTTTTACGAATTAACAATCTTTGATTTAAATTTCCAAAATTTAGACCGATATATTTAGCAATTTCATTTCTAACCATTTGCACTGTTGTTAATGGCATTAGCGAGACTGCCATGGAGCCTGCAGCTAATTCTTTTTATTCGTTGAATCAATAGTGAACTTAATATATTTACTAAGCTTTCATTATTTTCAAATACAGCAAAGTCTGTTATTTCTTCCACTATGTACCTTACCTTAATATCTAAATCTTTAATAGATGTCACTCTGAGATTGTTGATCTTCCTAGTCAAACCCATTTGGTCCATTCTTGGCCGGTAATGATGTCGCAATTTCTCCTTACATTCCTCCCACGTTGTCGGTGTGTTGATGGTGAGAACTGTTCTTGCCTGTTCTTTAATCTTCGTGTTGAATATAACGCTGAAAACCTGATCCGCATCATCTGCATATTCCTGCATAATCTGGTCTACTGAAGCAATGAATCCATGGAGAGTACCATCTTGTCCAGTAAATGTTGGAAGATATCGAGTTTCCTTTTCAATCTGGTTTCTAACTCTTATTCTTGAGTTCACATTTGGTAGTTGCATTTGTTGAACAACAATTTGAGTGAGAGCCTGAATGCAATTCTGCATTTCGTTTATATTTTCGTTTTCCATTTTAAAGTTTATATATTTTTTATCTTTGATTGTTAAATTGCCACTGGATTGTTTAGTTTTAGTTTAGTTGCACAATATGACTTTGGCCCTTTTTATGCCAATATTGTTTTACACTTTTTCACTTTTGGCAATAATTGTTATGCCTTTTCAGCTAAGTTCAAATATCACTTCTTAGTGTGTGTTTTGTTTTTGTTTTAACTTTTTCACTTTCGATAACACTTGTTATGCCTTTTCAGCTAGTTCAAATGTTACTTCTTAGTGTGTTATTAATTTATCCGTCCGTTCAGACCGGCTGCGCCAGTTATATATGTTTGACATATATATACATGAGTTGTATTTCAATAAATAAGAATGTACACAGTGTCGTAGATTTGAACTGGTTTATTCAGAGAATTGATACAAACTGAAGTCAAGCTGTGCAAAAGTGCTATTTTATACTTGGGTGTTGGCGGCAGCCAAACCGTCTGAGTTGTTTATAATTACGTTAGCATATTCTGACTTTGGAGTTGTGGTTAGTGTTTATATTGGGACTTGGGTTGAGATTCGTTATTAGTTTCAGTTGCAAGAGATTGTTTATGTTTACGTTAAAGAAGCTAGCAATCCCAGTTTGGGTTATTAGTTTATAGTGAGAGCTTGAATGTTTATGTTTACATAATTGACGATCGCAATCCTGATCTAATGGAATGCTTTGTATGTGTTAGTGTTGGGTAAGTGGTAAGTGGTGACAAATGAGATGGGGAAGTGGTAAGTGGTGACAAATGTATAACTCGCGAGTTTACGGTGACTCATGAATCAAAAGATCGTCGTGGCAGATGCCTGTCCGTTCTTTTGAAGACGCAGATATAAATGCCGTTGAAGTTGATATCGTCCCTGAAATTAATTTAAATGCGGATGCTTTTCAGTCCTCAGACTACCAAGCCATGAAAGCAAAATATATTGCATTAAATTTACCGGATTATAGAATAGAAAACGGTTTCCTGTATCATCGTTTCGACTTTTCTAATGGTCACCCGGACCATGATGAATCAAATTGGAAATTAGTCGTTCCTCTCGAACTACGCACCAGTGTGATAGAAGCTGCACACAATCAACCATCTGCTTCACATTGTGGCGTTTCAAAATGTTTAGATCGGATTAGACAGAAATTCTTCTGGCCTCGCATGGTTACAGATGTATGCGATTACATTGGGAAATGTGATACTTGCAGGACCTGCAAATATCCAACTCACTTTCTCAAGCCACCAATGGGTCAGCAGATCATTACTGAGAGACCTTTTCAAAGGTTATATTTGATTTTATTGGACCCTTTCAAGGTCGAAGCGAGGAAATATTGGCATCATCATTTTAGACCACTTTTCAAAATTTACATTTTAAAAGCGGTTAAAAGATTCATATCGCAGATAGTCATCACTATATTAAGTGATATATTTAACTGCTTTGGTGTGCCGGAAGTTGTTGTCAGTGACAACGGCAGCCAATTCAAGGATCGTGACTTTTCTTCCTTCCTTTACCAATATGGAGTAGCACACACATTCACTGCAGCGTATTCGCCTCAAGCTAATGCTACCGAGCGAGTCAATAGAAGTATCGATGCTGCATTGCGATCATATTTGCGATCAGATCAACGTGATTGGGATCAATATCTGATCGTATCAATTGTGCTTTGCGTTCCCATCTTCATCAATCTATCGCCATGTCTCCTTATTTAGCAGTATTTGGACAGCAAATGATTTGCCATGCGCAGGATTATAAACTGCTAGCAAACTTAGAACTGCTAAATGAAGGTGCTGCAAGATTAGAACGATTAGATGAATTTACAAAAATCGTGCAAACATTAAGAAAAATCTAGAAAAATCGTATAACACCAATCAAAATTCGTATGATTTGCGTAGTAAAGTGCGTTCCTTTCAAATAGGCCAAGAAGTAGTCAAAAGAAACTTCCAAGCTCAGCAACTTGGCCAATAATTTCAACGCCAAATTGGCGCCCGTAGGAGTAAAGCCAGAATCAGAAGCAAGATCGGCAACTCGTTGTATCTTCTTGAAGATTTCGATGGGAAGGAGTTAGGCACTTTTCACGCAAAAGATATAAAAGCTTTTTCAGCTTTGAGCGACAGTTTGCCACTGCCTTCAAACCTGTGGTGTGAGGGTGCAATTTAAATTTTAAATTTGCATTTGCAAATTCTGGCCATTTCACAATATGTAAACATATCCAGCTGACTAATATCGATTAATCGCATATTACATGTCACTTAGTCGAATTAGCAGCCCTTGACAGTAATTTACCATTCACACAAATAAATTACAGAGATTGATCGAATAGTTGAGATCAACTCTGTGTAAGCTCAATATTCGAATATCGAAGAGACATTGGAAGAAGAAAAAATTTTCATTTTCCGTTTCCCATACCAAGGCGCGTGAAAATTTTTGCAAATTTATTTATGCAAATTTATGTATGTATAAAATTCAGCAATCCAGCGCTGAATTTTATCTAGGAAAAATGTTCTCCATCTGCGTGGACATAGCCACCAGAGTATTGTTTGGATAATAATAAGGTACGTAGGTTACATAGGCACATACATATTTCTAATAAGAAATATTTTTAGGCATTTGCAAGTTAGCGCGGCGCGGGTCTATAAACGTTGTGAGGTAGTTGTCGAATGACAATTAGGGTTGCAAAAACAAAAAAACATTTGATTGTCACAAAGTCAAAACATCAGCTGATGCGCCAAAGCCTTAATTAAGTTGGCAACTCTCTTTAACATAGCTCAACTGTTGAGTCTATCGAACGGGAGAATTGCATTGATCCACACAGAGATGCTTTGAGCACTCACTAAGGGCAGCCATCTTCACCTTTTGCAACTTTTCACTGAGAACATACGTATTACATCAGACCAAAAATTTGCAAAGGAAAAAATTGCAAACACCCCCAGCCCTGAACTGAGCCGGCAAGTTAGCTAGACAGAGTAGGCTTAGACAGAGTAGAACCTCGTGGTGTTCGTCACATAATTAAATGGCGCCCAACTCGTAAGGCCTATGGGAAATGTGCCCCAAAATAAAAATTTCCTCATCAAACTATTCATTTTTATAGAAAACAAAGGTGTATGAATTTTCTGCCTTCTGGATTGGCTGTTTACTGATGAGAACGTCGGAAGCAGACCAGGCGAAAATAACATACATAGCGGATTCATTAATTGATAGTGTTATCAATGAATTAAACCCGCTAAACACCATTTTCTGGCCAATAATGTGATTAAGGAAATTTGTTGTAGAATTGGATGAATTTCGATTCTCTATCGAATCATTGTTAGGCCCAGTACACAATATTGTGTCGTGGTATTGAAATCGAGAATTCTTCAGTATTGGTTAATATCGATCTGTTCCTCTTTCAATCACAAACACTCATCAAATACGTTACTAATCAAAGTAGATTCAGCCTCTCAGTACTCACTTCGCAATTACCTTGTCAATATCGAATACCGTTCTAGTTCACATTCACACTTTTAATTCATTATGCCGATCATTTAATCATTATCATTTAATCATTATCATTTAATCATTATCATTTAATCATTATCATTTAATCATTATCATTTAATCATTATCATTTAATCATTATCATTTAATCATTATCATTTAATCATTATCATTTAATCATTATCATTTAATCATTATCATTTAATCATTATCATTTAATCATTATCATTTAATCATTATCATTTAATCATTATCATTTAATCATTATCATTTAATCATTAGGTTAGGTTAGGTAGGACCGGCTGCCCCAGTACGGGGCAAAGCATAGACCAGTGGAGGTCCGTAGCTGAACCGGTAGCTTATCTACGTCTCAGAAATCGCGCAGTATGGATGCATTTTTGGCAAAAGCCAGCAGCATCCTAGGAGATAGCCGTGATACGTCCCGAAGATCGTTGTGGCACGGCGAATTAAGGTATTTCAACCGGAGTCGGGATAACGCTGGGCATCTACAGAGAAGATGCTCAAGTGTTTCCTTAACCCCGGGTTCGTTGCGATTCCTGCACTGATCACTGTTCGTGATGCCCATCTTTACAGCATGGACAGCTGACATACAGTGGCCAGTTAAAATGCCTAGCATTAGCCTGCAGTCTTTCCTTGAAAGCTGCATGACGAATTTGGTTAAGTTTTTGTTAGTAGAGGCACACATCAGCCTTGCAGTTTTGCACGAGTTGGCATTACGCCAGCTCGCGTCCCACTGAAGTCTAGAGCGCACCTCAATTTCACTGCCTAGAGTTCGCAGGGATATCGGAACATTGCACATGTTGCCAACATCGAGCCCACTCCCTCTTTGGCGAGTGTCTGCGATCTCGTTGCCATCGATGCCCTGGTGGCTTGGGATCCAATAGATTCGCACGACCGCAGATGCGTTCAGCGACTCTATTGCTCTTCTGCTGTCCAGGACAACTTTGGACTTGACCACATCAGAGTGCATTGATCTTATTGCAGCCTGGCTGTCAACAAAGATGTTAATAGAGGTGTGATCACGCTGTAAACCCCGAGCCAATTCGGCAGCCTTGCCAATGGCAAAAACTTCCGCCTGGAAGATGCTGCAATGGTCTGGGAGTTTATAGGATTGTTTGGAGACCGGGTCCGGGCGGTATACGGCCGCTCCGACACCATCATCCATCTTCGAACCGTCGGTGAAGAGGTTGAGGGCTTCGGGAATGCATAACCCTTCCCGCCAGCACTCCGGTTCCAAGAATATAGTGTTAATATGGTCAGTACTGGTAAGGGGATAGTATAGTCCAAGTCTCTACTAGTCTCCCTACCAATGGCGCTGTGACCATAGCCTAGCAGACCCAAATTGCCAGTTGCGGCAATCCGTAGGGACGATTTTGCGGCTATGGATTGCGCGTATAGGTGTAATGGTTCCACACCAGCTATTACCTCGAGGGCTTTGGTTGGCGTCGACCTGAGAGCGCCTGTGATACACAGTAGCGCTTGACGCTGTGTCCTTTCCATGATGGATAGGTACGTCCTTTTTCAGTGGCCTGCCACCACACTAGAACACCGTAGGTGAGGATAGGAGCGAACAACTGAGATGTATATCCACCGCATTAGATTAGGAGAGAGGCCCCAAGTGCAGCTAAGCATCTTCTTCGCCATGTACAAGGCTCCGGTGGCCTTCTTCACCCTTTCTAACACATTGAGCTTCCATGTCAGTTTGCTGTCAGGACCACACCTAGGTATTTTACTGCTAGGCTCGGCTTTAGCATAGTGCAGCCTATTTTTGGGGGACCACGCAGGTACCTTATACCTCTTCGTGAAGAGGATAAGGTCCGTTTTATCCGCGTTAATGCTGAGCCCGGATGATTCGGCCCATGCTTTAACTTCCCGCAAAGTAAGTTCCATTACGGAACTAAGGGTGGTTGGGCATTTCCCAGTTATCAAAATGCTTATGTCGTCAGCATAGGCAATTAACTTGGGGCCCGTCTAGTAAATTTTAGAAGTAGGCTATTTACGACCAAATTCCAAAGGAGGCGAGAGAACCCCACCCTGGGGAGTGCCACCTCGCACTACCTTTGTAATGGCCGCATCGCCCCACGTAGCCACCACCCGCCTGTCACAAAGAAGGCGGTTGACCCATCTGTGGATCGCTGGTGCCGTGTTAATTGAGGTAAGGCCCTTCATAATAGCATCAGTGGTGACGTTATTGAAGGCACCTGAAATGTCAAGAAATGCACCCAAGGCATATTCTTTATAGTGGTCCGCTTTTTCTATGGAGGCTACTAGAGCATGGAGAGCAGTCTCAATGGACTTGCCCTTTGTATACGCATGCTGATTTGGGGACAACAGATGCATTGAGTTGCTTCTGATGTGCAAATCAAGTAGCTTTTCCAATGTTTTTAGCAGGAAAGAGGTTAGGCTGATAGGCCGAAAGTCATTTGGGACCACATGACTGCATTTGCCCGCCTTAGGCAGGAAAATGACTTTCGAGGTCCTCCAAAGAGTGGGGATATGACCCCATGCGAGGCACGCCGAATAGATACCCGATAGCCACGGAACAATCGTGGGCTTGCTGGCTTGCAGCATTGCTGGCGAAAGTCCATCGAGACCGGGCGACCTGACCTTCGCAAAGGAGTTGATAGCCCAAATTATTTTGTTATCTGTAATTAGACTGGCAGGGGAGTCTCATAACTGGGAGACTAGGAAGAGCTGCCAGTCACTATTCTCTATTCAATACATCCCGGGAAATGAGTTGAGAGCAGTGCTTCAAGAGTTTCAGCACTGCTCTCCGTCCACGCTCCATCGCCCGACTTGAGGCAGACTAGGACTGGAAGCCTGCTTGGACAGCAGCTTCCTCAGTCTGGAGGTGTCTTTGATGTTATCAGGTCCGAGCAGAAGGTTCTCCATGAAGACCTTTTGGATGATCGGATCATCTTCTTGTACGACTTCAGGAGAGACCTATACTCGTCCCAGACATATTCGTTGTCCGCCTTCTTAGCAAGTTGAAACATGCTAGTAAGCTCTCCACGTAGCGATGAGATCTGGGTTCCACCAGGGTGGCTTCGATCTTCTCGTCGGTCTTGTGTAACGGCGCCTACAGCAACAGGTATTGAATTCGGCCTAAAAGTCTGCTGAGTTTAAGCCAAGGTTCATGTTGTTGCAAGTAGCTCCTAAAAGTATGCAAGTTAAATTTCAACCAAGGGCGCAGCTTTAAGTGCATCAGCTGCGCTGTAAAGCCGAGCTTTAAGTAGTGCATCAGCTGCGCTGAAAAGCTCATTTGACGTTTAGCGAGTTGCACTGGAAAGCTCAGCTTTGACGTTTGTGTCACCACGCGCATGCGC
>NW_026869514.1:0-11893 GCF_023558535.2 Drosophila nasuta
GGGGTACAAAATTTTTTTTTATACCCGCTACCCATAGGGTAGAAGGGTATTATAACTTTGTGCCGGCAGGAAATGTATGTAACAGGTAGAAGGAGGCATCTCCGACCCTATAAAGTATATATATTCTTGATCAGCGTCAACAGCCGAGACGATCTAGCCATGTCCGTCTGTCCGTCTGTCCGTATGAACACCTAGATCTCAGAGACTATAAGAGAGCTATAATTTTTTTTCGACAGCATTTGTTATGTTTGCGCGCAGATCAAGTTTGTTTCAAATTTTTGCCACGCCCACTTCCGCCCCGCAAATCAAAAATCGAATAACAAGCGTAATTGTAACGCTAGAGTTGCGAATTTTGGTATATACAATAATAACTATAGCATTTATGATTGCTGAAAATTTGGTTGCGATCAGATACAAATTGTAGAAGTTATTAAAGAAATAGTTTTGTATGGGCAAAAACGCTTTCTATGTATGTGTTGTATGTATGCGTATACGTATATACATGCTCGCCTCTATATTTGTATCTGTATGCAAGAGGCACTGCGATAGCTCTATTGGTAGAGTGCAAGCATATTACTGTTGCGGTAGTCGGGGACTCGGGTTCGAGCCCGCTCGGGGTACAAAATTTTTTTTATACCCGCTACCCATAGGGTAGAAGGGTATTATAACTTTGTGCCGGCAGGAAATGTATGTAACAGGTAGAAGGAGGCATCTCCGACCCTATAAAGTATATATATTCTTGATCAGCGTCAACAGCCGAGACGATCTAGCCATGTCCGTCTGTCCGTCTGTCCGTATGAACACCTAGATCTCAGAGACTATAAGAGAGCTATAATTTTTTTCGACAGCATTTGTTATGTTTGCACGCAGATCAAGTTTGTTTCAAATTTTTGCCACGCCCACTTCCGCCCCGCAAATCAAAAATCGAATAACAAGCGTAATTGTAACGCTAGAGTTGCGAATTTTGGTATATACAATAATAACTATAGCATTTATGATTGCTGAAAATTTGGTTGCGATCAGATACAAATTGTAGAAGTTATTAAAGAAATAGTTTTGTATGGGCAAAAACGCTTTCTATGTATGTGTTGTATGTATGCGTATACGTATATACATGCTCGCCTCTATATTTGTATCTGTATGCAAGAGGCACTGCGATAGCTCTATTGGTAGAGTGCAAGCATATTACTGTTGCGGTAGTCAGGGGACTCGGGTTCGAGCCCGCTCGGGGTACAAAATTTTTTTTTATACCCGCTACCCATAGGGTAGAAGGGTATTATAACTTTGTGCCGGCAGGAAATGTATGTAACAGGTAGAAGGAGGCATCTCCGACCCTATAAAGTATATATATTCTTGATCAGCGTCAACAGCCGAGACGATCTAGCCATGTCCGTCTGTCCGTCTGTCCGTATGAACACCTAGATCTCAGAGACTATAAGAGAGCTATAATTTTTTTCGACAGCATTTGTTATGTTTGCACGCAGATCAAGTTTGTTTCAAATTTTTGCCACGCCCACTTCCGCCCCGCAAATCAAAAATCGAATAACAAGCGTAATTGTAACGCTAGAGTTGCGAATTTTGGTATATACAATAATAACTATAGCATTTATGATTGCTGAAAATTTGGTTGCGATCAGATACAAATTGTAGAAGTTATTAAAGAAATAGTTTTGTATGGGCAAAAACGCTTTCTATGTATGTGTTGTATGTATGCGTATACGTATATACATGCTCGCCTCTATATTTGTATCTGTATGAAAGAGGCACTGCGATAGCTCTATTGGTAGAGTGCAAGCATATTACTGTTGCGGTAGTCGGGGACTCGGGTTCGAGCCCGCTCGGGGTACAAAATTTTTTTTATACCCGCTACCCATAGGGTAGAAGGGTATTATAACTTTGTGCCGGCAGGAAATGTATGTAACAGGTAGAAGGAGGCATCTCCGACCCTATAAAGTATATATATTCTTGATCAGCGTCAACAGCCGAGACGATCTAGCCATGTCCGTCTGTCCGTCTGTCCGTATGAACACCTAGATCTCAGAGACTATAAGAGAGCTATAATTTTTTTCGACAGCATTTGTTATGTTTGCACGCAGATCAAGTTTGTTTCAAATTTTTGCCACGCCCACTTCCGCCCCGCAAATCAAAAATCGAATAACAAGCGTAATTGTAACGCTAGAGTTGCGAATTTTGGTATATACAATAATAACTATAGCATTTATGATTGCTGAAAATTTGGTTGCGATCAGATACAAATTGTAGAAGTTATTAAAGAAATAGTTTTGTATGGGCAAAAACGCTTTCTATGTATGTGTTGTATGTATGCGTATACGTATATACATGCTCGCCTCTATATTTGTATCTGTATGAAAGAGGCACTGCGATAGCTCTATTGGTAGAGTGCAAGCATATTACTGTTGCGGTAGTCGGGGACTCGGGTTCGAGCCCGCTCGGGGTACAAAATTTTTTTTATACCCGCTACCCATAGGGTAGAAGGGTATTATAACTTTGTGCCGGCAGGAAATGTATGTAACAGGTAGAAGGAGGCATCTCCGACCCTATAAAGTATATATATTCTTGATCAGCGTCAACAGCCGAGACGATCTAGCCATGTCCGTCTGTCCGTCTGTCCGTATGAACACCTAGATCTCAGAGACTATAAGAGAGCTATAATTTTTTTCGACAGCATTTGTTATGTTTGCACGCAGATCAAGTTTGTTTCAAATTTTTGCCACGCCCACTTCCGCCCCGCAAATCAAAAATCGAATAACAAGCGTAATTGTAACGCTAGAGTTGCGAATTTTGGTATATACAATAATAACTATAGCATTTATGATTGCTGAAAATTTGGTTGCGATCAGATACAAATTGTAGAAGTTATTAAAGAAATAGTTTTGTATGGGCAAAAACGCTTTCTATGTATGTGTTGTATGTATGCGTATACGTATATACATGCTCGCCTCTATATTTGTATCTGTATGCAAGAGGCACTGCGATAGCTCTATTGGTAGAGTGCAAGCATATTACTGTTGCGGTAGTCGGGGGACTCGGGTTCGAGCCCGCTCGGGGTACAAAATTTTTTTTATACCCGCTACCCATAGGGTAGAAGGGTATTATAACTTTGTGCCGGCAGGAAATGTATGTAACAGGTAGAAGGAGGCATCTCCGACCCTATAAAGTATATATATTCTTGATCAGCGTCAACAGCCGAGACGATCTAGCCATGTCCGTCTGTCCGTCTGTCCGTATGAACACCTAGATCTCAGAGACTATAAGAGAGAGCTATAATTTTTTTCGACAGCATTTGTTATGTTTGCACGCAGATCAAGTTTGTTTCAAATTTTTGCCACGCCCACTTCCGCCCCGCAAATCAAAAATCGAATAACAAGCGTAATTGTAACGCTAGAGTTGCGAATTTTGGTATATACAATAATAACTATAGCATTTATGATTGCTGAAAATTTGGTTGCGATCAGATACAAATTGTAGAAGTTATTAAAGAAATAGTTTTGTATGGGCAAAAACGCTTTCTATGTATGTGTTGTATGTATGCGTATACGTATATACATGCTCGCCTCTATATTTGTATCTGTATGCAAGAGGCACTGCGATAGCTCTATTGGTAGAGTGCAAGCATATTACTGTTGCGGTAGTCAGGGGACTCGGGTTCGAGCCCGCTCGGGGTACAAAATTTTTTTTTATACCCGCTACCCATAGGGTAGAAGGGTATTATAACTTTGTGCCGGCAGGAAATGTATGTAACAGGTAGAAGGAGGCATCTCCGACCCTATAAAGTATATATATTCTTGATCAGCGTCAACAGCCGAGACGATCTAGCCATGTCCGTCTGTCCGTCTGTCCGTATGAACACCTAGATCTCAGAGACTATAAGAGAGCTATAATTTTTTTCGACAGCATTTGTTATGTTTGCACGCAGATCAAGTTTGTTTCAAATTTTTGCCACGCCCACTTCCGCCCCGCAAATCAAAAATCGAATAACAAGCGTAATTGTAACGCTAGAGTTGCGAATTTTGGTATATACAATAATAACTATAGCATTTATGATTGCTGAAAATTTGGTTGCGATCAGATACAAATTGTAGAAGTTATTAAAGAAATAGTTTTGTATGGGCAAAAACGCTTTCTATGTATGTGTTGTATGTATGCGTATACGTATATACATGCTCGCCTCTATATTTGTATCTGTATGCAAGAGGCACTGCGATAGCTCTATTGGTAGAGTGCAAGCATATTACTGTTGCGGTAGTCGGGGACTCGGGTTCGAGCCCGCTCGGGGTACAAAATTTTTTTTTATACCCGCTACCCATAGGGTAGAAGGGTATTATAACTTTGTGCCGGCAGGAAATGTATGTAACAGGTAGAAGGAGGCATCTCCGACCCTATAAAGTATATATATTCTTGATCAGCGTCAACAGCCGAGACGATCTAGCCATGTCCGTCTGTCCGTCTGTCCGTATGAACACCTAGATCTCAGAGACTATAAGAGAGCTATAATTTTTTTCGACAGCATTTGTTATGTTTGCACGCAGATCAAGTTTGTTTCAAATTTTTGCCACGCCCACTTCCGCCCCGCAAATCAAAAATCGAATAACAAGCGTAATTGTAACGCTAGAGTTGCGAATTTTGGTATATACAATAATAACTATAGCATTTATGATTGCTGAAAATTTGGTTGCGATCAGATACAAATTGTAGAAGTTATTAAAGAAATAGTTTTGTATGGGCAAAAACGCTTTCTATGTATGTGTTGTATGTATGCGTATACGTATATACATGCTCGCCTCTATATTTGTATCTGTATGCAAGAGGCACTGCGATAGCTCTATTGGTAGAGTGCAAGCATATTACTGTTGCGGTAGTCGGGGGACTCGGGTTCGAGCCCGCTCGGGGTACAAAATTTTTTTTATACCCGCTACCCATAGGGTAGAAGGGTATTATAACTTTGTGCCGGCAGGAAATGTATGTAACAGGTAGAAGGAGGCATCTCCGACCCTATAAAGTATATATATTCTTGATCAGCGTCAACAGCCGAGACGATCTAGCCATGTCCGTCTGTCCGTCTGTCCGTATGAACACCTAGATCTCAGAGACTATAAGAGAGCTATAATTTTTTTCGACAGCATTTGTTATGTTTGCACGCAGATCAAGTTTGTTTCAAATTTTTGCCACGCCCACTTCCGCCCCGCAAATCAAAAATCGAATAACAAGCGTAATTGTAACGCTAGAGTTGCGAATTTTGGTATATACAATAATAACTATAGCATTTATGATTGCTGAAAATTTGGTTGCGATCAGATACAAATTGTAGAAGTTATTAAAGAAATAGTTTTGTATGGGCAAAAACGCTTTCTATGTATGTGTTGTATGTATGCGTATACGTATATACATGCTCGCCTCTATATTTGTATCTGTATGAAAGAGGCACTGCGATAGCTCTATTGGTAGAGTGCAAGCATATTACTGTTGCGGTAGTCGGGGGACTCGGGTTCGAGCCCGCTCGGGGTACAAAATTTTTTTTATACCCGCTACCCATAGGGTAGAAGGGTATTATAACTTTGTGCCGGCAGGAAATGTATGTAACAGGTAGAAGGAGGCATCTCCGACCCTATAAAGTATATATATTCTTGATCAGCGTCAACAGCCGAGACGATCTAGCCATGTCCGTCTGTCCGTCTGTCCGTATGAACACCTAGATCTCAGAGACTATAAGAGAGAGCTATAATTTTTTTCGACAGCATTTGTTATGTTTGCACGCAGATCAAGTTTGTTTCAAATTTTTGCCACGCCCACTTCCGCCCCGCAAATCAAAAATCGAATAACAAGCGTAATTGTAACGCTAGAGTTGCGAATTTTGGTATATACAATAATAACTATAGCATTTATGATTGCTGAAAATTTGGTTGCGATCAGATACAAATTGTAGAAGTTATTAAAGAAATAGTTTTGTATGGGCAAAAACGCTTTCTATGTATGTGTTGTATGTATGCGTATACGTATATACATGCTCGCCTCTATATTTGTATCTGTATGCAAGAGGCACTGCGATAGCTTTATTGGTAGAGTGCAAGCATATTACTGTTGCGGTAGTCGGGGACTCGGGTTCGAGCCCGCTCGGGGTACAAAATTTTTTTTTATACCCGCTACCCATAGGGTAGAAGGGTATTATAACTTTGTGCCGGCAGGAAATGTATGTAACAGGTAGAAGGAGGCATCTCCGACCCTATAAAGTATATATATTCTTGATCAGCGTCAACAGCCGAGACGATCTAGCCATGTCCGTCTGTCCGTCTGTCCGTATGAACACCTAGATCTCAGAGACTATAAGAGAGCTATAATTTTTTTCGACAGCATTTGTTATGTTTGCACGCAGATCAAGTTTGTTTCAAATTTTTGCCACGCCCACTTCCGCCCCGCAAATCAAAAATCGAATAACAAGCGTAATTGTAACGCTAGAGTTGCGAATTTTGGTATATACAATAATAACTATAGCATTTATGATTGCTGAAAATTTGGTTGCGATCAGATACAAATTGTAGAAGTTATTAAAGAAATAGTTTTGTATGGGCAAAAACGCTTTCTATGTATGTGTTGTATGTATGCGTATACGTATATACATGCTCGCCTCTATATTTGTATCTGTATGCAAGAGGCACTGCGATAGCTCTATTGGTAGAGTGCAAGCATATTACTGTTGCGGTAGTCGGGGACTCGGGTTCGAGCCCGCTCGGGGTACAAAATTTTTTTTATACCCGCTACCCATAGGGTAGAAGGGTATTATAACTTTGTGCCGGCAGGAAATGTATGTAACAGGTAGAAGGAGGCATCTCCGACCCTATAAAGTATATATATTCTTGATCAGCGTCAACAGCCGAGACGATCTAGCCATGTCCGTCTGTCCGTCTGTCCGTATGAACACCTAGATCTCAGAGACTATAAGAGAGCTATAATTTTTTTCGACAGCATTTGTTATGTTTGCACGCAGATCAAGTTTGTTTCAAATTTTTGCCACGCCCACTTCCGCCCCGCAAATCAAAAATCGAATAACAAGCGTAATTGTAACGCTAGAGTTGCGAATTTTGGTATATACAATAATAACTATAGCATTTATGATTGCTGAAAATTTGGTTGCGATCAGATACAAATTGTAGAAGTTATTAAAGAAATAGTTTTGTATGGGCAAAAACGCTTTCTATGTATGTGTTGTATGTATGCGTATACGTATATACATGCTCGCCTCTATATTTGTATCTGTATGCAAGAGGCACTGCGATAGCTCTATTGGTAGAGTGCAAGCATATTACTGTTGCGGTAGTCGGGGACTCGGGTTCGAGCCCGCTCGGGGTACAAAATTTTTTTTTATACCCGCTACCCATAGGGTAGAAGGGTATTATAACTTTGTGCCGGCAGGAAATGTATGTAACAGGTAGAAGGAGGCATCTCCGACCCTATAAAGTATATATATTCTTGATCAGCGTCAACAGCCGAGACGATCTAGCCATGTCCGTCTGTCCGTCTGTCCGTATGAACACCTAGATCTCAGAGACTATAAGAGAGCTATAATTTTTTTCGACAGCATTTGTTATGTTTGCGCGCAGATCAAGTTTGTTTCAAATTTTTGCCACGCCCACTTCCGCCCCGCAAATCAAAAATCGAATAACAAGCGTAATTGTAACGCTAGAGTTGCGAATTTTGGTATATACAATAATAACTATAGCATTTATGATTGCTGAAAATTTGGTTGCGATCAGATACAAATTGTAGAAGTTATTAAAGAAATAGTTTTGTATGGGCAAAAACGCTTTCTATGTATGTGTTGTATGTATGCGTATACGTATATACATGCTCGCCTCTATATTTGTATCTGTATGCAAGAGGCACTGCGATAGCTCTATTGGTAGAGTGCAAGCATATTACTGTTGCGGTAGTCGGGGGACTCGGGTTCGAGCCCGCTCGGGGTACAAAATTTTTTTTTATACCCGCTACCCATAGGGTAGAAGGGTATTATAACTTTGTGCCGGCAGGAAATGTATGTAACAGGTAGAAGGAGGCATCTCCGACCCTATAAAGTATATATATTCTTGATCAGCGTCAACAGCCGAGACGATCTAGCCATGTCCGTCTGTCCGTCTGTCCGTATGAACACCTAGATCTCAGAGACTATAAGAGAGCTATAATTTTTTTCGACAGCATTTGTTATGTTTGCACGCAGATCAAGTTTGTTTCAAATTTTTGCCACGCCCACTTCCGCCCCGCAAATCAAAAATCGAATAACAAGCGTAATTGTAACGCTAGAGTTGCGAATTTTGGTATATACAATAATAACTATAGCATTTATGATTGCTGAAAATTTGGTTGCGATCAGATACAAATTGTAGAAGTTATTAAAGAAATAGTTTTGTATGGGCAAAAACGCTTTCTATGTATGTGTTGTATGTATGCGTATACGTATATACATGCTCGCCTCTATATTTGTATCTGTATGCAAGAGGCACTGCGATAGCTCTATTGGTAGAGTGCAAGCATATTACTGTTGCGGTAGTCGGGGACTCGGGTTCGAGCCCGCTCGGGGTACAAAATTTTTTTTTTTATACCCGCTACCCATAGGGTAGAAGGGTATTATAACTTTATTGCCGGCAGGAAATGTATGTAACAGGTAGAAGGAGGCATCTCCGACCCTATAAAGTATATATATTCTTGATCAGCGTCAACAGCCGAGACGATCTAGCCATGTCCGTCTGTCCGTCTGTCCGTATGAACACCTAGATCTCAGAGACTATAAGAGAGCTATAATTTTTTTCGACAGCATTTGTTATGTTTGCACGCAGATCAAGTTTGTTTCAAATTTTTGCCACGCCCACTTCCGCCCCGCAAATCAAAAATCGAATAACAAGCGTAATTGTAACGCTAGAGTTGCGAATTTTGGTATATACAATAATAACTATAGCATTTATGATTGCTGAAAATTTGGTTGCGATCAGATACAAATTGTAGAAGTTATTAAAGAAATAGTTTTGTATGGGCAAAAACGCTTTCTATGTATGTGTTGTATGTATGCGTATACGTATATACATGCTCGCCTCTATATTTGTATCTGTATGCAAGAGGCACTGCGATAGCTCTATTGGTAGAGTGCAAGCATATTACTGTTGCGGTAGTCGGGGACTCGGGTTCGAGCCCGCTCGGGGTACAAAATTTTTTTTATACCCGCTACCCATAGGGTAGAAGGGTATTATAACTTTGTGCCGGCAGGAAATGTATGTAACAGGTAGAAGGAGGCATCTCCGACCCTATAAAGTATATATATTCTTGATCAGCGTCAACAGCCGAGACGATCTAGCCATGTCCGTCTGTCCGTCTGTCCGTATGAACACCTAGATCTCAGAGACTATAAGAGAGCTATAATTTTTTTCGACAGCATTTGTTATGTTTGCACGCAGATCAAGTTTGTTTCAAATTTTTGCCACGCCCACTTCCGCCCCGCAAATCAAAAATCGAATAACAAGCGTAATTGTAACGCTAGAGTTGCGAATTTTGGTATATACAATAATAACTATAGCATTTATGATTGCTGAAAATTTGGTTGCGATCAGATACAAATTGTAGAAGTTATTAAAGAAATAGTTTTGTATGGGCAAAAACGCTTTCTATGTATGTGTTGTATGTATGCGTATACGTATATACATGCTCGCCTCTATATTTGTATCTGTATGCAAGAGGCACTGCGATAGCTCTATTGGTAGAGTGCAAGCATATTACTGTTGCGGTAGTCGGGGGACTCGGGTTCGAGCCCGCTCGGGGTACAAAATTTTTTTTTATACCCGCTACCCATAGGGTAGAAGGGTATTATAACTTTGTGCCGGCAGGAAATGTATGTAACAGGTAGAAGGAGGCATCTCCGACCCTATAAAGTATATATATTCTTGATCAGCGTCAACAGCCGAGACGATCTAGCCATGTCCGTCTGTCCGTCTGTCCGTATGAACACCTAGATCTCAGAGACTATAAGAGAGCTATAATTTTTTTCGACAGCATTTGTTATGTTTGCACGCAGATCAAGTTTGTTTCAAATTTTTGCCACGCCCACTTCCGCCCCGCAAATCAAAAATCGAATAACAAGCGTAATTGTAACGCTAGAGTTGCGAATTTTGGTATATACAATAATAACTATAGCATTTATGATTGCTGAAAATTTGGTTGCGATCAGATACAAATTGTAGAAGTTATTAAAGAAATAGTTTTGTATGGGCAAAAACGCTTTCTATGTATGTGTTGTATGTATGCGTATACGTATATACATGCTCGCCTCTATATTTGTATCTGTATGCAAGAGGCACTGCGATAGCTCTATTGGTAGAGTGCAAGCATATTACTGTTGCGGTAGTCAGGGGACTCGGGTTCGAGCCCGCTCGGGGTACAAAATTTTTTTTTATACCCGCTACCCATAGGGTAGAAGGGTATTATAACTTTGTGCCGGCAGGAAATGTATGTAACAGGTAGAAGGAGGCATCTCCGACCCTATAAAGTATATATATTCTTGATCAGCGTCAACAGCCGAGACGATCTAGCCATGTCCGTCTGTCCGTCTGTCCGTATGAACACCTAGATCTCAGAGACTATAAGAGAGCTATAATTTTTTTCGACAGCATTTGTTATGTTTGCACGCAGATCAAGTTTGTTTCAAATTTTTGCCACGCCCACTTCCGCCCCGCAAATCAAAAATCGAATAACAAGCGTAATTGTAACGCTAGAGTTGCGAATTTTGGTATATACAATAATAACTATAGCATTTATGATTGCTGAAAATTTGGTTGCGATCAGATACAAATTGTAGAAGTTATTAAAGAAATAGTTTTGTATGGGCAAAAACGCTTTCTATGTATGTGTTGTATGTATGCGTATACGTATATACATGCTCGCCTCTATATTTGTATCTGTATGCAAGAGGCACTGCGATAGCTCTATTGGTAGAGTGCAAGCATATTACTGTTGCGGTAGTCGGGGACTCGGGTTCGAGCCCGCTCGGGGTACAAAATTTTTTTTTATACCCGCTACCCATAGGGTAGAAGGGTATTATAACTTTGTGCCGGCAGGAAATGTATGTAACAGGTAGAAGGAGGCATCTCCGACCCTATAAAGTATATATATTCTTGATCAGCGTCAACAGCCGAGACGATCTAGCCATGTCCGTCTGTCCGTCTGTCCGTATGAACACCTAGATCTCAGAGACTATAAGAGAGAGCTATAATTTTTTTCGACAGCATTTGTTATGTTTGCACGCAGATCAAGTTTGTTTCAAATTTTTGCCACGCCCACTTCCGCCCCGCAAATCAAAAATCGAATAACAAGCGTAATTGTAACGCTAGAGTTGCGAATTTTGGTATATACAATAATAACTATAGCATTTATGATTGCTGAAAATTTGGTTGCGATCAGATACAAATTGTAGAAGTTATTAAAGAAATAGTTTTGTATGGGCAAAAACGCTTTCTATGTATGTGTTGTATGTATGCGTATACGTATATACATGCTCGCCTCTATATTTGTATCTGTATGCAAGAGGCACTGCGATAGCTCTATTGGTAGAGTGCAAGCATATTACTGTTGCGGTAGTCGGGGACTCGGGTTCGAGCCCGCTCGGGGTACAAAATTTTTTTTTTATACCCGCTACCCATAGGGTAGAAGGGTATTATAACTTTGTGCCGGCAGGAAATGTATGTAACAGGTAGAAGGAGGCATCTCCGACCCTATAAAGTATATATATTCTTGATCAGCGTCAACAGCCGAGACGATCTAGCCATGTCCGTCTGTCCGTCTGTCCGTATGAACACCTAGATCTCAGAGACTATAAGAGAGAGCTATAATTTTTTTTCGA
>NW_026869515.1:0-10289 GCF_023558535.2 Drosophila nasuta
GAAAAATAAAATTAAAATCGGAAAATTTTGAAAATTTTGAAATTTTAAAATTAAAATCGGAAAAATTTTGAAAAATAAAAATTAAAATCGGAAAAATTTTGAAAAATAAAAATTAAAATTCGGAAAAATTTTCGGGAAAAAAATAAAAAATTAAAATCGGAAAAATTTTGAAAAATAAAAAAAAATTAAAATCGGAAAAATTTTGAAAAAAAAAAAAAATTAAAATCGGAAAAATTTTGAAAAATAAAAATTAAAATCGGAAAAATTTTGAAAAATAAAAATTAAAATCGGAAAAATTTTGAAAAATAAAATTAAAATCGGAAAAATTTTGAAAAATAAAATTAAAATCGGGAAAAATTTTGAAAAAAAAAATTAAAATCGGAAAAATTTTGAAAAATAAAAATTAAAATTAAAATCGGAAAAATTTTGAAAAAAAAAAAATTAAAAAATCGAAAAATTTTGAAAAATAAAAATAAAAATTAAATTTTAAAATCGGAAAAATTTTGAAAAATAAAATTAAAATCGGAAAAATTTTGAAAAATAAAAATTAAAATCGGAAATTTTTTTGAAAAATAAAATTAAAATCGAAAAAAATTAAAATCGGAAAAATTTTGAAAAATAAAAATTAAAATCGGAAAAATTTTGAAAAAAAATTAAAATTAAAAATTTTGAAAAAAAAATTAAAATGAAAAATTTTGAAAAATAAAAATTAAAATCGGAAAAATTTTTGAAAAATAAAAATTAAAATCGGAAAAATTTTGAAAAATAAAAATTAAAATCGGAAAAATTTTGAAAAATAAAAATTAAAATCGGAAAAATTTTGAAAAATAAAAATTAAAATTAAAATCGGAAAAATTTTGAAAAATAAAAATTAAAATAAAAAAAAATTTTGAAAATAAAAAAAATTAAAATCGAAAAAATTTGAAAAATAAAAAAAAATAAAAATTAAAATTAAAAAAAATTTTGAAAAAAAAATTAAAATCGGAAAAATTTTTGAAAAATAAAATTAAAATCGGAAAAATTTTGAAAAATAAAAAAAAAAATTAAAATCGGAAAAATTTTGAAAAATAAAATTAAAATCGGAAAAATTTTGAAAAATAAAAAATTAAAATCGGAAAAATTTTGAAAAATAAAAATTAAAATCGGAAAAATTTTGAAAATAAAAATTAAAATCGGAAAAATTTTGAAAAATAAAAATTAAAATTAAATTTTTGAAAAAAAAATTAAAATCGGAAAAATTTTGGAAAAATAAAATTAAAATCGGAAAAATTTTGAAAAATAAAATTAAAATCGGAAAAATTTTGAAAAAAAAAAAATTAAAAAATCGGAAAAATTTTGAAAAAAAAATAAAAAATTAAATTTCGGAAAATTTTTGAAAAAAAAAAAAAAATGGAAAAATAAAATTAAAATCGGAAAAATTTAAAATCGGGAAAAAAAAAAAAAATTAAAATCGGAAAAATTTTGAAAAAATAAAAAATTAAAATCGGAAAAATTTTGGAAAATAAAAATTAAAATCGGAAAAATTTTGGAAAATAAAAATTAAAATCGGAAAATTTTGAAAAATAAAATTAAAATCGGAAAAATTTTGAAAAATAAAAAAATCGGAAAAATTTTGAAAAAAAAAAAAATTAAAATCGGAAAAATTTTGAAAAATAAAAATTAAAATCGGAAAAATTTTGAAAAATAAAAATTAAAATCGGAAAAATTTTGAAAAATAAAAAATTAAAATCGGAAAAATTTTTGAAAAATAAAAATTAAAATCGGAAAAATTTGAAAAATAAAAAAAAAAAAATTAAAATCGGAAAAATTTTGAAAAATAAAAATTAAAATCGGGAAATTTTGAAAAATAAAAATTAAAATCGGAAAAATTTTGAAAAAAAAATTAAAATCGGAAAAATTTTGAAAAAAAAAAAAAAAATTAAAATCGGAAAAATTTTGAAAAATAAAAAAAAATTAAAATCGGAAAAATTTTGAAAAATAAAAATTAAAATCGGAAAAATTTTGAAAAATAAAAATTAAAATAAAAAATTTTGAAAAATAAAAAATTAAAATCGGAAAAATTTTGAAAAATAAAAATTAAAATCGGAAAAATTTTGAAAAATAAAAAAAATTAAAATCGGAAAAATTTTGAAAAATAAAATTAAAATCGGAAAAATTTGAAAAAAAAATTAAAATCGGAAAAATTTTGAAAAATTAAAATCGGAAAAATTTTGAAAAATAAAATTAAAATCGGAAAAATTTTGAAAAAAAAATAAAATTAAAATCGGAAAAATTTTGAAAAATAAAAATAAAAATAAAATCGGAAAAATTTTGAAAAATAAAAAAAAAAATTAAAATCGGAAAAATTTTGAAAAATAAAAAAAAATTAAAATCGGAAAAATTGAAAAAAAAAAAAAAATTAAAATCGGAAAAATTTGAAAAAAAAAAAAATTAAAATCGGAAAAATTTTGAAAAATAAAAATTAAAAAATCGGAAAAAATTTTGAAAAATGAAAAAAAAATTAAAATCGGGAAAATTTTTGAAAAATAAAAATTAAAATCGGAAAAATTTTGAAAAAAAAAAATTAAAATCGGAAAAATTTTGAAAAAAAAAAAATTAAAATCGAAAAATTTTGAAAAAAAAAAAATTAAAATCGGAAAAATTTTGGAAAAAAAAATTAAAATCGGAAAAATTTTGAAAAATAAAAAATTAAAATTTTGAAAAATAAAAAATTTTGAAAAATAAAAAAAAATTAAAATCGGAAAAATTTTGAAAAATAAAAATTAAAATCGGAAAAATTTTGGAAAAAAAAAATTAAAATCGGAAAAATTTTGAAAAATAAAAATTAAAATCGGAAAAATTTTGAAAAAAAAAAAAAAATTAAAATCGGGAAAAATTTGAAAAAAAAATAAAATTAAAATCGGAAAAATTTTGAAAAATAAAAATTAAAATCGGAAAAATTTTGAAAAATAAAAATTAAAATCGGAAAAATTTTGAAAAATAAAAATTAAAATCGGAAAAATTTTGAAAATAAAAAAATTAAAATCGGAAAAAATTAAAATAAAAAAAATTCGGAAAAATTTTGAAAAATTAAAATTAAAATCGGAAAAATTTTGAAAAAAAAAATTAAAATCGGAAAAATTTTGGAAAATTGAAAAAAATTAAAATCGGAAAAATTTGAAAAAAATAAAAATTAAAATCGGAAAAATTTTGGAAAAAAAAAAAATTAAAATCGGAAAAATTTTGAAAAAAAAATTAAAATTAAAATTTGAAAAAAAAATTTTGAAAAATGAAAAAAAATTAAAATCGGAAAAATTTTGAAAAATAAAAATTAAAATCGGAAAAATTTTGAAAATAAAAAATTAAAATCGGAAAATTTTGAAAAAAAAATTAAAAAAATTAAAATAAAATTAAAATTTTGGAAAAATAAAAATTAAAATCGGAAAAATTTTGAAAAATAAAAATTAAAATCGGAAAAATTAAAATTAAAAAAATTTTAAAAAAAAAAATTAAAATCGGAAAAATTTTGAAAAATAAAAAATTAAAATCGGAAAAATTTTGAAAAATAAAAAAATTAAAATCGGAAAAATTTTGAAAAATAAAAATTAAAATTAAAATTTTGGAAAAATTTAAAATCGGAAAAATTTTGAAAAATAAAATTAAAATCGGAAAAATTTTGAAAAATAAAAATTAAAATCGGGAAAAATTTTGAAAAAAAAAAAAATTAAAAAATCGGAAAAATTTTGGAAAAAAAAAAAAAATTAAAATCGGAAAAATTTTGAAAAATAAAAATTAAAATCGGAAAAATTTTGAAAAATAAAAAAAAATTAAAATCGGAAAAATTTTGAAAAATAAAAATTAAAATCGGAAAAATTTTGCAAAATAAAAAAAATTAAAATCGGAAAAATTTTGAAAATAAAAATTAAAATCGGAAAAATTTTGAAAAAAAAAAAATTAAAATCGGAAAAATTTTGAAAAAAAAAAAAATTAAAATCGAAAAAATTTTGGAAAAAATTAAAATTAAAATCGGAAAAATTTTGAAAAATAAAATTAAAATCGGAAAAATTTGAAAAAAAATAAAAATTAAAATCGGAAAAATTTTGAAAAATAAAAATTAAAATCGGAAAAATTTTGAAAAATAAAAATTAAAATCGAAAAATTTTGAAAAAAAAAAAATTAAAAAAAATTTTGAAAAATAAAAAATTAAAATCGGAAAAATTTTGAAAAATAAAAATTAAAATCGGAAAAATTTTGAAAAATAAAAATTAAAATTAAAATCGGGAAAAATTTTGAAAAATGAAAAAAAAATTAAAATCGGAAAAATTTTGGAAAAAAAAAAAAAATTAAAATCGGAAAAATTTTGAAAAAAAAAAAAATTAAAATCGGAAAAATTTTGAAAAATAAAAATTAAAATCGGGAAAAATTTTAAAAAAAAAAAAATTAAAATCGAAAAAATTTTGAAAAATAAAAATTAAAATCGGAAAAATTTTGAAAAAAAAATTAAAATCGGGAAAAAAAAAAAAATTAAAATCGGAAAAATTTTGGAAAATAAAAATTAAAATCGGAAAAATTTTGAAAAAAAAAAAATTAAAATCGGGAAAAATTTTGAAAAATAAAAATTAAAATCGGAAAAATTTTGAAAAATAAAAATTAAAATCATTTTGAAAAATAAAAAAAATAAAATTAAAATCGAAAAAAAAAAATTAAAATCGGAAAAATTTTGGAAAAATAAAAATTAAAATCGGAAAAATTTTGAAAAATAAAAAAATCGGAAAAATTTTGAAAAATAAAAAAATCGGAAAAATTTTGAAAAATAAAAAAATTAAAATCGGAAAAATTTTGAAAAATAAAAAATTAAAATCGGAAAAATTTTGAAAAAAAAAAAAATTAAAATCAAAAAAATTTTGAAAAAAAAAAAAAATCGGAAAAAATCGGAAAAATTTAAAATTAAAATCGGAAAAATTTTGAAAAAATTAAAATCGGGAAAAATTTGAAAAATAAAAATAAAATCGGAAAATTTTGAAAAATCGGAAAAATTTTGAAAAATAAAAATTAAAATCGGAAAAATTTTGGAAAAATAAAATTAAAATCGGAAAAATTTTGGAAAATATAAAATTAAAATCGGAAAAATTTTGAAAAATAAAAAAAATTAAAATCGGAAAAATTTTGAAAAATAAAAAAATCGGAAAAATTTTGAAAAATAAAAAAATCGGAAAAATTTTGAAAAATAAAAAAATTAAAATCGGAAAAATTTTGGAAAATAAAAATTAAAATCGGAAAAATTTTGAAAAAAAAAAAAAATCGGAAAAAATTAAAAAAATTAAAAAAATTTTGAAAAATAAAAATTAAAATCGGAAAAATTTTGAAAAATAAAAAATTAAAATCGGAAAAATTTTGAAAAATAAAAATTAAAATTAAAATCGGAAAAATTTTGAAAAATAAAATTCGGAAAAATTTTGAAAAATAAAAATTAAAATCGGAAAAATTTTAAAAAAAAAAAATTAAAATCGGAAAAATTTTGAAAAATAAAATTAAAATCGGGAAAATTTTGAAAAATAAAAATTAAAATCGGAAAAATTTTGAAAAATAAAAATTAAAATCGGAAAAATTTTGAAAAATAAAAAAATCGGAAAAATTTTGAAAAAAAAAAAAATTAAAATCGGAAAAATTTTGAAAAAAAAAAATTAAAATCGGAAAAATTTTGAAAAATAAAAATTAAAATCGGAAAAATTTTGAAAAATAAAAAAATAAAAATCGGAAAAATTTTGAAAAATAAAAATTAAAATCGGAAAAATTTTGAAAAATAAAAATTAAAATCAAAAAAAATTTTGAAAAAAAAAAATTAAAAAATTAAAAATTCGGAAAAATTTTGAAAAATAAAAAATTAAAATCGGAAAATTTTGAAAAAAAAAATTAAAATTAAAATCGGAAAATTTTGAAAAATAAAAATTAAAATCGGAAAAATTTTGGAAAATAAAAATTAAAATCGGAAAATTTTGAAAAAATTAAAATCGGAAAAATTTTGAAAAATAAAAATTAAAATCGGAAAAATTTTGAAAAATAAAAAAAAATTAAAATCGGAAAAATTTTGAAAAAAAAAAAATTAAAATCGGAAAAATTTTGAAAAATTGAAAAAAAATTAAAATCGGAAAAATTTTGAAAAATAAAAAAATTAAAATCGGAAAAATTTTGAAAAATAAAAATTAAAATCGGAAAAATTTTGAAAAATAAAAATTAAAATCGGAAAAAATTTTGAAAAAAAAAAAAATTAAAATCGGAAAAATTTTGAAAAATAAAAAAATCGGAAAAATTTTGAAAAATAAAAATTAAAATCGGGAAAATTTTGGAAAATAAAAATTAAAATCGGAAAAATTTTGAAAAATAAAAAAAAATTAAAATCGGAAAAATTTTGGAAAATTAAAAATTAAAATCGGAAAAATTTTGAAAAATAAAAAATTTAAAAAATCGGAAAAATTTTGAAAAATAAAAATTAAAATCGGAAAAATTTCGGAAAAATTAAAATCGGAAAAATTTTGAAAAAAAATTAAAATCGGAAAAATTTTGAAAAATAAAAAAAATTTTGAAAAATAAAAATTAAAATCGGAAAAATTTTGGAAAAAAAAAAAAATTAAAATCGGGAAAATTTTGAAAAAATAAAAAAAAATCGAAAAATTTTGAAAAAAAAATTAAAATCGGAAAAATTTTGGAAAAAAAAAATTAAAATCGGAAAAATTTTGAAAAATAAAATTAAAATTAAAATCGGAAAATTTTGAAAAAAAATTAAAATCGGAAAAATTTTGAAAAATAAAATTAGGAAAATTTTTGAAAAATAAAAATTAAAATCGGAAAAATTTTGAAAATAAAAATTAAAATCGGGAAAATTTTGAAAAATAAAAAAATTAAAATCGGAAAAATTTTGAAAAAAATAAAAATTAAAATCGGAAAAATTTTGAAAAATAAAAATTAAAATCGGAAAAATTTTGAAAAATAAAAAAATCGGAAAAAATTTTGAAAAATAAAAAATTAAAATCGGAAAAATTTTGAAAAAAAAAAATTAAAAAATCGGAAAAATTTTGAAAAATAAAAAATTAAAATCGGAAAAATTTTGAAAAAAAAAAATAAAATTAAAATCGGAAAAATTTTGAAAAATAAAAAATTTAAAAAATCGGAAAAATTTTGAAAAATAAAAAAATCGGAAAAATTTTGAAAAATAAAAAAAATTAAAAAATCGGAAAAATTTTGAAAAATAAAAAAATCGGAAAAATTTTGAAAAATAAAAATTAAAATCGGAAAAATTTTGAAAAAAAAAATTAAAAATTGAAAAAAATTTTGAAAAATAAAAAATTAAAATCGGAAAAATTTTGAAAAAATAAAATTAAAATCGGAAAAATTTTGAAAAAAAAAAATTAAAATCGGGAAAATTTTTGAAAATAAAAATTAAAATCGGAAAAATTTTGAAAAATAAAAAAAATTAAAATCGGAAAAATTTTGAAAAATAAAAAAAAAATTAAAATCGGAAAAATTTTGAAAAATAAAAAAATCGAAAAATTTTGAAAAATAAAAAAATCGGAAAAATTTTGAAAAATAAAAAAAATTAAAATCGGAAAAATTTTGAAAAAAAAAATAAAAATTAAAATCGGAAAAAATTTTGAAAAAAAAAAAATTAAAATCGGAAAAATTTTGAAAATAAAAAATTAAAATCGGAAAAATTTTTGAAAAAATAAAAATTAAAATCGGAAAAATTTTGAAAAATAAAATTAAAATCGGGAAAATTTTGAAAAATAAAAATTAAAATCGGAAAAATTTTGAAAAATAAAAAATTAAAAAATCGAAAAATTTTTTAAAAAAATAAAAATTAAAAAATTAAAAAAATTTTGAAAAATAAAAATTAAAATCGGGAAAATTTTGAAAAATAAAAATTAAAATCGGAAAAATTTTGAAAAATAAAAATTAAAATCGGAAAAATTTTGGAAAAATAAAAAAATTAAAATTTTGAAAAATTTTGAAAAAAAAAATTAAAATCGGAAAAATTTTGAAAAATAAAAAAATTAAAATCGGAAAAATTTTGAAAAATAAAAAAATCGGAAAAATTTTGAAAAATAAAAAAAAAAATTTGAAAAATAAAAAAATCGGAAAAATTTTGAAAAATAAAAAAAATTAAAAAATCGGAAAAATTTTGAAAAATAAAAAAATCGGAAAAATTTTGAAAAAAAAAAAAATTAAAATCGGAAAAATTTTGAAAAATAAAAAAATCGGAAAAATTTTGAAAAATAAAAAAAAAATTAAAATCGGAAAAATTTTGAAAAATAAAAATTAAAATCGGAAAAATTTTGGAAAAATAAAAATTAAAATCGGAAAAATTTTGAAAAATAAAAATTAAAATCGGAAAATTTTGAAAATAAAAATAAAATCGGAAAAATTTTGAAAAATAAAAATTAAAATCGGGAAAAATTTTGGAAAAAAAAATTAAAATCGGAAAAATTTTGAAAAATAAAAATAAAATCGAAAAAATTTTGAAAAATAAAATCGGAAAAATTTTGAAAAAAATAAAAATTAAAATCGGAAAAATTTTGAAAAATAAAAAATTAAAATCGGAAAAATTTTGAAAAATAAAAAATTAAAATCGGAAAAATTTTGAAAAAAAAAAAAAATTAAAAATAAAAAAAACGGAAAAATTTTGAAAAATAAAAATTAAAATCGGGAAAAATTTGAAAAATAAAAATTAAAATTAAAATCGAAAAAAAAAAAAATTAAAAAATCGGAAAAATTTTGAAAAATTAAAATCGGAAAAATTTTGAAAAATAAAAAAATTAAAATCGGAAAAATTTTGAAAAATAAAAATTAAAATCGGAAAAATTAAAAAAAAATAAAATTAAAATCGGGAAAATTTTGAAAAATATAAAATTAAAATCGAAAAAATTTTGAAAAATAAAATTAAAAATCGGAAAAATTTTGAAAAAAAAAAATTAAAATCGGAAAAATTTTGAAAAATAAAAAAATTAAAAAATCGGAAAAATTTTGAAAAATAAAAAAATCGGAAAAATTTTGAAAAATAAAAATTAAAATCGGAAAAATTTTGAAAAATAAAAAAATCGGAAAAATTTTGAAAAATAAAAATTTAAAAAATCGGAAAAATTTTGAAAAATAAAAATTAAAATCGGAAAAATTTTGAAAAATAAAAATTAAAATCGGAAAAATTTTGAAAAAAAAAAATTAAAAAATCGGAAAAATTTTGAAAAAAATAAAATTAAAATCGAAAAAATTTTGAAAAATAAAAAATAAAATCGGAAAAATTTTGAAAAAATAAAAATTAAAAAAAATTTTGAAAAATAAAAAAAATTAAAATCGGAAAAAATTTGAAAAAAAAATAAAAAATTAAAATCGGAAAAATTTTGAAAAAAAAAAAAATTAAAAAATCGGAAAAATTTTGAAAAATAAAAAATTAAAATCGGAAAAATTTTGAAAAAAAAAAAAATTAAAATCGAAAAAATTAAAAAAAAAATAAAATTAAAATCGGAAAAATTTTGAAAAATAAAAAATTAAAATCGGAAAAATTTTGAAAAAAAAAAATTAAAATCGGAAAATTTTGAAAAATAAAATTAAAATCGGAAAATTTTGAAAAATAAAAATTAAAATCGGAAAAATTTTGGAAAAAAAAAATTAAAATCGGAAAAATTTTGAAAAATAAAATTAAAATCGGAAAAATTTTGAAAAATGAAAAAAAATTAAAATCGGGAAAAATTTTGAAAAATAAAAATTAAAATCGGAAAAATTTTGAAAAATAAAAAATTAAAATCGGAAAAATTTTGAAAAATAAAAAATTAAAATCGGAAAAATTTTGAAAAATAAAAATTAAAATCGGAAAAATTTTGAAAAAAAAAATTAAAATCGGAAAAATTTTGAAAAATAAAAAATTAAAATTAAAAAAAATTTTGAAAAAAAAAATTAAAATCGGAAAAATTTTGAAAAATAAAAATTAAAATCGGAAAAATTTTGAAAAATAAAATTAAAATCGGAAAAATTTTGAAAATAAAAAAAAAATTAAAATTAAAAAAATTTTGAAAAATAAAAATTAAAATCGGAAAAATTTTGAAAAATAAAATTAAAATCGGAAAAATTTTGAAAAATAAAAATTAAAATTAAAAAAAAAATTTTGAAAAATAAAAATTAAAATCGGAAAAATTTTGAAAAATAAAAAAATCGGAAAAATTTTGAAAAATAAAAAATTAAAAATCGGAAAAATTTTGAAAAAAAAAAAAAAAAAAATTAAAATCGGAAAAATTTTGAAAAATAAAATTAAAATCGGAAAT
>NW_026869517.1:0-12127 GCF_023558535.2 Drosophila nasuta
GGGCCAAGTGGGACCGGTTGCAGCCAAATCTGCGAATCGGAGAGCTCGTCGTCGTCGCAGAGGACAATCAGCCGCCGATGCAGTGGATGGTGGGGCGAGTCGTGGCGGTATACCCGGGAGCGGACGGGGCGGTGCGCGTCGCAGACGTGCGAACCAGCACAGGAGGGCTGTTTAAACGGCCAATTCACAAATTGGCGCCTCTGCCAATAGCATGAAGGCACAGCCGTTCATCGGGGCCGGTGTTGGCGCATTTGATGTACATTAGTTAAGATAATGAAGTTGTCAAATGAAGTTATTAGAATTAGGGCGAAGCGAGAGCGCAATAAAGCTTTCGTTTTGCTCTCTGAGCGAATTCGCCTCGCTTCGCCACTCTAGTTAAGTTAGGCTTAATGTAACTTAGCATAGAATTATAAACATAGTTGAAATTGAGAACTCTACAGCGCGTCATCATTTACTCCGTTTTCGTTTTCGTAATCTAACAACAACAATTAGGTCCAGTCTCTTTGTTCGCGAATAAAGCGGAAAATATAATAATTGCAAAAACTCTTGTAATTTTTCAATAGTTAAAATAATGAAGTTTTACTGTTGTATTATTAAATTAGTGCAACAAAAAGATACGTTAGATGGTAATACTAAATAAAATAAGAGCATTGTAGAAAACGTGTCACAAAACCTTTATAGGGGTGGTGAGGTCGGGCAGGCATGTCATATGAGAAACATTTCACAAGTGAAATGTATATGACTATGTATATGGAGTGTCATGCCGGCATAAGTCATATATAAATAATATATGAAAATAATCATATAGAAGGCAATATGATTAAGAAAATTAAAACTAATGAAGTTTTACTGTTGCATTATTAAATTAGTGCAACATAAAGATACATTAGGTGGTATACCTTAGTAAAATGAGCTGGTTGTAGAAAACATGTCACAAAACCTATATAGGGGTGGTGATGTCGAGCAGGCATGTCATATGAGAAAAATTTCACAAGTGAAATATATATGACTATGTATATGGAGTGAGTCTTGCCGGCATAAGTCATATATAAATAATATATGAAGATAATCATATAGAAGGCAATATGATTAAAAAGTTAAAAATAATGAAGTTCTACTGTTGTATTATTAAATTAGTGCAACAAAAAGATACGTTAGATGGTAATACTAAATAAAATAAGAGCATTGTAGAAAACGTGTCACAAAACCTATACATTTTTTTTTTTCGTCAATAATTATTTATTTAAAATCTGTCTGTACGGACAATAATTAAATTTTTTGAGGCAGCCTTGTCGATTAAATTCTCACAAGAGATGGTTGGTAGGGTTCTGGAGGGCTAATCATCATCCTCCATGGGCAGGTCGAGGGGGTGTTTTCTTTTAAGTCTTCTGACGGTTTGGCTGTTGTCCAAGATGTTGATGGCCAATGTGTTTGGGTGGTTATGAAGCCTGTTGATGTAATTCGTGCTCACTTTTCGAATTTCATCTTCTACCCAGGGAACCCTGAGTACCTCGTGGATGGTGCTGTTGTCATGGTAAGGATGAGCGTTCGAGACCATTCTCAGAGCCTTGTTCTGCAGCCTTTGGATGTTCCTGCAGTTTGATTTGCAGGCAGTGCCCCACAGCTGGATGCCATAAGTCCAGATTGGCTTAATGATGGTTTTGTAGACAAGCAGTTTAAGTTTGCTTTTAAGCTTCGAGCGTCTTCCAATGAGCCATTGGAATTGCTTCAGCCTCTCTTCAGCCTGCTTTCTCTTCCTTAGGATGTGTGTGCGCCATGTTAACCGCCTGTCGAGCGTCATGCCCAGGTATTTGGGCGTGGGATTTTCGGGAATATATTCCCCATTGAGACTGACAGGCGGGCAATTGCCGTTGCGGAGTGCAAATGTGGTTTGCGTGGACTTCTCAGGGTTTACCGAGATGTTCCACCTCCGCAGCCAGGGCTCGATGGTGTTTAGCTGATTTTGAATAATTTCCGACGCATCCTGTGGGGTTCCTGCTGTGGCAAGATAGGCTGTGTCATCGGCGTATGTGGCAACCAATAGGTTCTCGTTGAAAATGTAGGCATGTCCGCTGTGTACAACGTGTACAATAGAGGGCCTAGGACGCTGCCTTGTGGTACACCGGCTTCGATACCTTTTGTGGTAGATCGCGCATCTCCGCATCTGACATAAAAGCTTCTGTTGTCGAGGTAAGATTGCAGAAATGCGTAATGGGGTTGAGGCAGGTTTCTCTTAAGCTTAAGCAGTAGCCCTGGGTGCCAGACTCTGTCGAAAGCTTGCTTCACGTCAAGCATTACGGCGCAGCAGTAGTTCTTCTCCTCGAATGCGTCCAGTATCACTTTGACTAAACGGTGGCATTGTTCCGGGTGGAGTGAGAACGCCTGAAGCCAAACTGGTGATCCGGAATCAACCCAGCTTCTTCAACACTGGCAATACTCTGCGCAAAAATACTCTTTCGAGTATTTTGGAGAGTATCGACAGCAAACTTATCGGACGATAAGAGCCAAGATTGGCTTCAGGTTTGCCAGGTTTGGGTATAAGAATTACCTCTGCTCGTTTCCAGATGGTTGGAAAATGTCCCAGCTGAAAGCACCTGCTGTATATGTTGGCGAGGAGTTGTAGGCAGGGAGGGAAGAAGCTTAACAGCCAGTGTGCTTCAATGCCATCAGCGCGCGGCGATTTATTCGTCTTGAGTCCCTCGATCTCCAAGTTTGACCTCATCCACCGAGACCATAGCTAGCTCTTCTTGGTTGTTGCTGGTGTTTTCATCTAATAGTTGTAGGGCACGCTGCGTAGCTGAGATATCCAGGTCGGTGCATCTTTATTATCGGCTTGAAGGCTTCGCGCTGAGGTGCTCCACAAAAGCTTCAGCTCGTTCTTGCTCTGTGCGGCACCAGGCGCCACTAGCACGCTGGACTGGAGCAACTCTCTTGAGTAGGTCGTTTTATATGACGAGTGACCTGCCAAAGGTTGTAGCTGTGGGTCTCAGGCTCAACATTGGCCAGGAACTCTTCAAACGAGCTCTGCCTGAGCTTTAGGAGCTTATCCTTAAGCTGCTTTGCGGCTCTGTTAAATACCCTTTTATCTCTAGGATTTCTGGATAGGAACCATACTCGTCGCAACCGTCTTTTCTCAGCTACTAGCGAGGCGATCTCTGAAGACCAAAGGTGTAGGACCCTCGTTGGTAGTCTGGGAGAGATTGGGGTTCTGGGGGAAGCATGTGCTGCGGCGTTGTGCATGTGTTGCGTGAGCTCGTTGATGGCGTTGTTCACTTGCTCGGTGGTGGTAAGATCTTGCACTGGGTTGACATTTTCCGTTAGCCAGGCTTTGTAGGATTGCAGTCTCGTGCTCCTCTTGATCATCCTGGGATGTGCAGCTTTTCTCAGTGCAGGGAGGTTCAGCCGCAGTTCCACTGCGCTGTGGTCGGAGAAAAGGTCCGCGTTAGAAGACAACGAGACTTTGGCACTATCAAATCCTTTGGAGAGGGCCATGTCCAGGGTGTCGGGAATTTTGGTCGGATCTGTTGGCCAGTAGGTGGGCTCTCCTGTGGTGTGGCATACGATGCTCCTGCGCTGGATGCACCTAAGTAGTGCGCTTCCTTTAGGGTTGCTGACTCGGCATCCCCACCATCGGTGCTTTGCGCTGAAATCGCCCCCAATTAGAAATCTGTTACCCAGACTGCTCAGCAGCAGATCAAAATGCCTTTCTGATACTCTGTGTCTGGGGAGGTAGACCGCGGCGACTGTAAGGTCGCCTAGTGGGCTGGGCAGATTGACTTTGGCACATAGTACATGTCAAGTATAACATATATATATATACAATTATTGAATATTATCGTTTGTTATTCAAAAATATTTGTGAGTTGTCATGTATTTTACATATTTGAAGATTTATGTAATTATATTTTAAATATATTTACATAATGAAATGAACATTATTCTGGTTGATCCTGCCAGTAGTTATATGCTTGTCTCAAAGATTAAGCCATGCATGTCTAAGTACACACGAATTAATAGTGAAACCGCAAAAGGCTCATATATCAGTTATGGTTCCTTAGATCGTTAACAGTTACTTGGATAACTGTGGTAATTTAGAGCTAATACATGCAATTAAAACACACGGACCTTCTGGAACGTGTGCTTTTATTAGGCTAAAACCAAGCGATCGCCAAGATCGTTACACTGGTTGAACTCTAGATAACATGCAGATCGTATGGTCTCGTACCGACGACAGATCTTTCAAATGTCTGCCCTATCAACTTTTTGATGGTAGTATCTAGGACTACCATGGTTTGCAACAGGTAACGAGGGAATCAGGGTTCGATTCCGGAGAGGGAGCCTGAGAGCGAACGGCTACCACATCTAAGGAAGGCAGCAGGCGCGTAAATTACCCACTCCCAGCTCGGGGAGGTAGTGACGAAAAATAACAATACAGGACTCATATCCGAGGCCCTGTAATTGGAATGAGTACACTTTAAAATCCTTTAACAAGGACCTATTGGAGGGCAAGTCTGGTGCCAGCAGCCGCGGTAATTCCAGCTCAATAGCGTATATTAAAGTTGTTGCGGTTAAAACGTTCGTAGTTGAACTTGTGCTTCATTCGGGTAGTGCAACATACGATTGGAGTTAGTACTATACCTTGCTGTATGTAAGCGTATTACCGGTGGGTTCTTATATATATAATTAGGTACTTGTACTTTTTATATATGTTCCTCCCTATTTAAAAACCTGCATTAGTGCTCTTCATCGAAAGTGTTATTGTGGGCCGAGTACAATTACTTTGAACAAATTAGAGTGCTTAAAGCAGGCTTCAAATGCCTGAATATTCTGTACGCATGGGATAATGAAATAAGACCTCTGTTCTGCTTTCATTGGTTTTCAGATCAAGAGGTAATGATTAATAGAAGCAGTTTGGGGGGCATTAGTATTACGACGCGAGAGGTGAAATTCTTGGACCGTCGTAAAGACTAGCAAAGCAAAGCATTTGCCAAAAGATGTTTTCATTAATCAACAGAAAGAAAGTTAGAGGTTCGAAGGCGATCAGATACCGCCCTAGTTCTAACCATAGAAACGATGCCAGCTAGCAATTGGGTGTAGCTACTTTTTATGGCTCTCTCAGTCGCTTCCCGGGAAACCAAAGCTTTTTGGGCTCCGGGAAGAGTATGGTTGCAAAGCTGAAACTTAAAGGAATTGACGGAAGGGGCACCACCAGGATTGGAGCCTGCGGCTTAATTTGACTCAACACGGGAGAAACTTACCAGGTCCGAACATTAAGTGTGTAGGACAGATTGATAGCTCTTTCTCGAATCTATGGGTGGTGGTGCATAGCCGTTCTTAGTTCGTGGAGTGATTTGTCTGGTTAATTCCGATAACGAACGAGACTCAAATATATTAAATAGATATCTTCAGGATTATGGTGTTGAAGCTTATATAGCCTTCATTCATGGTGGCAGTAAAATGTTTGGTTGTGTTTGAATGTGTTTATATAAGTTGGGCCGTACATGTTGGTTTGTCCCATTATAAGGACACTAGCTTCTTAAATGGACAAATTGCGTCTAGCATATTCTTAATTTTCGCCACTAATATAATGGCGTTCCTTTTGCTACCAAATAAATATATACAACTAACGCATACTAAATAAATGCATATTTAAAATACGCAAGTATTTTGTACACATAGTTATACCTTTGCATATTCTTAATTTTCGCCACTAATATGATGACGTTCCTTTTGCTACCAAATAAATATATATAACCAACGCATAATAAATAAATGCATATATAAAATACGCAAGTATTTTGTACACATAGATATACTATGCATATTCTTAATTTTCGCCACTAATATAATGGCGTTCCTTTTGCTACCAAATAAATATATATAACCAACGCATAATAAATAAATGCATATATAAAATATGCAAGTATTTTGTATACATAGATATACTTACTATGCATATTCTTAATTTTCGCCACTAATATAATGGCGTTCCTTTTGCTACCAAATAAATATATATAACCAACGCATAATAAATAAATGCATATATAAAATATGCAAGTATTTTGTACACATAGATATACTATGCATATTCTTAATTTTCGCCACTAATATAATGGCGTTCCTTTTGCTACCAAATAAATATATATAACCAACGCATAATAAATAAATGCATATATAAAATATGCAAGTATTTTGTATACATAGTATGCATATTCTTAATTTTCGCCACTAATATGATGACGTTCCTTTTGCTACCAAATAAATATATATAACCAACGCATAATAAATAAATGCATATATAAAATACGCAAGTATTTTGTACACATAGATATACTATGCATTTTCTTAATTTTCGCCACTAATATAATGGCGTTCCTTTTGCTACCAAATAAATATATATAACCAACGCATAATAAATAAATGCATATATAAAATATGCAAGTATTTTGTACACATAGATATACTATGCATATTCTTAATTTTCGCCACTAATATAATGGCGTTCCTTTTGCTACCAAATAAATATATATAACCAACGCATAATAAATAAATGCATATATAAAATATGCAAGTATTTTGTACACATAGATATACTATGCATATTCTTAATTTTCGCCACTAATATAATGGCGTTCCTTTTGCTACCAAATAAATATATATAACCAACGCATAATAAATAAATGCATATATAAAATATGCAAGTATTTTGTACACATAGATATACTATGCATATTCTTAATTTTCGCCACTAATATAATGGCGTTCCTTTTGCTACCAAATAAATATATATAACTAACGCATACTAAATAAATGCATATTTAAAATACACAAGTATATTTTGTACACATAGATATATTATTTATTTATATATATAATATATTATTATATAAATTTTCTTCTTATATGCGTCGTAATTGTATAACATAATTAATAATTATGCATACAATTTTGCATATTTATATATATAAACATATATACGTTTCCATATATACATCATACATATAATATTTTTTTATATATGCCTTAAACATATATATTTTATCGAATCGTCAAGTAAAGGATAAGCTTCAGTGGATCGCAGTATGGCAGCTGCTCGAACCACTTACAACACCTTGCCTGTTATAAAAGTCGTTTACAATTGATTCAAGGCTTTGTCATTGTATTAAATAATGTTTTAATATATAACTAGCGCGGCACCAGGTGATCGAAGATCCTCCCAATTTACTATGTTATATGTAACATTGGCATCACATCCATCGTCGTCTATTAAATGAATAATAAACTTTTAATGGTTTAGAAGCCATACAATGCAAATTGCCCTTATTTATCATTGCAGTCCAGCACGGATACGACCTTAGAGGCGTTCAGGCATAATCCAACGGACGTAGCGTCATACCACTGTTCGCTCGAGCAAGTATTGTGCCATTGGTCCGTACCTGCGGTAACTTTTCTGACACCTCTTGTTAAAAACTCTTTAAACCAAAAAGGATCGATAGGCCGAGCTTTTGCTGTCCCTGTGTGTACTGAACACCGAGATCAAGTCAGCATTTGCCCTTTTGCTCTATGTGTGGTTTCTGTCCGCACTGAGCTGGCCTTGGGACACCTCCGTTATTATTTGAGAGATGTACCGCCCCAGTCAAACTCCCTACCTGGCAATGTCCTTCAATTGGATCATACCTGAGTAATTGGAGTTATACCAAATTTTAAATTTAAGAATACATAAATGCACTCTCTCATTAATGAATTTGTTTGCGATTATATAACAAACTCGTGATACTTTGATCAAGAAGCTTGCATCAAAACCCAATACCATAAGATATAATAAATATATCCGTATAATGGCTAGGAAATGATACACGTTCCATTTAATCAAGTAAGTAAGGAAACAATAAGAGTAGTGGTATTTCATTGTCGATACTAAACCGAAATTTAATATCTCCCACTTATTCTACACCTCTTATGTCTCCTTACACTGCCAGATTAGAGTCAAGCTCAAAAGGGTCTTCTTTCCCCGCTAATTATTCCAAGCCCGTTCCTTGGCTGTGGTTTCGCTAGATAGTAGATAGGGACAGTAGGAATCTCGTTAATCCATTCATGCGCGTCACTTATTAGATTTTTTTTTTTTATGTTGAATATTCTTTATTTACATCTGCCCATGAGGGCAATTAATTAAATTTTATGATACATTGGAGGGGAAAAGTAAATGTTTTATCTTTGGTTGAGGGTGTATTACGCTATGGGACTCTGAAGGGGAGATCAACGGGGTGGAACCTTTTAAGCCTGAATGGCGTTGTGCTATTGTCCAGGATGTTGATGGCTAAGTGGTTGTCATGGTTTTCCAACCTCTGCAAGTGTCTTTTGCTGAATTTGGCAACTTCTTGCGTACGTTGCGTACGTAGTATGGGGCATTAAGTAACTGCCTCAGAAGTCGACATTCCGATCTTTCAAGCTTTTATATTTGTCGACGAAGCAGTGCCCCAGAGCTCAATTCCATAGGTCCACGCTGGCTTTATTATAGTTTTGTAAAGAAGCACTTTGTTCTTTGTTGACAATTTGCTCTTCTTTAACAGTAGCCATGAATTGACCTTGCCTTATGTCTAATTAGTTTCACCTTTTCGTCTATGTGGGTCTTCCAAGTCAGCCTTCTATCGAGCGTCATACCCAAGTATTTCGCCGAGTTTTTATGTGGGATGATAGAACCATTTAAGAAGACTGGGGGCAGCTACCTGGTCGTAGCGAGAAAGTGATATGGGTGGACTTGTCAGCGTTGATGACCATGTTCCAGCGTTTTAACCATGGTTGCGGTCATTGAGGGCATGCTGTAGCTCTTGGCTGGCGGTGGCCCTGCTGTCAGCAGAACAAACAAATGCTGTGTCATCCGCGTATGTGCATGTAGTGAAATTGATTAGTGTTGGTAGAGGCATATCTGCAGTGTATACTGAATACAATATTGGCCCCAGGACGCTTCCTTGTGGCACTCCAGCACACACTGACTGAATAGTTGATTCGGCTTGCTTGAGCCTGACGTAAAACTTCTATTCTGATGTAATCCTTAAGGAACAAGTAATATGGCGTAGGGAGGCTCCTTTTCAGTTTGTACAGTAGCCCATGGTGCCACACCCTGTCAAAAGCCTGCCGCACATCTAGGAAGACTGCTGTACGTAGAGTCTTTTCTCAAAAGAGAAGTATCATGCCACAAGCCTATGACACTGCTGAATCGCTCCGTGGCCCCTTCTGAATCTGAATTGATGGTCAGGTACAATACTTTTTTTTCCAGGATTGGCAATAGTCTCCTCAGGAAAAGTTTCTCCAAATTTTGGAGAGTTGTGAGCAAACTAATTGGCCTGTACGACGCTAGCTCTGTTACTGGCTTGCCCGGCGGGATGAGGATGACTTCAGCGCACTTCCACTGTGTTGGGAAATGGCCAAGTCGTAGGCATTGATTCATAATAACCTTGAGGCGCTCAATACAGTTTGGGGGAGTAGTTTCAAGGCTGCTGCATCTAATTGATCATAAGGGGATTTGGTGAGTTTTAGTTTAGCAATTTCTTCTTGAATCTCCGTTTGTCAATCTCTTGTATAGGCAGATCCATAGGGCAAGCAAAATCAAGAAACTGTATAGTTTTTTCGTTGTCATCGCTGTCGCACAGGTTGAAGGGTTGCAAACTATTTCTCAATTGGTCTGCAAAGGCATCGGCTTTCTCCTGGCTGGAACGACACCACAAACCATTGGCGTTTCAACGGGTGCAATCTTCTTTACCGGCCTTTTTAGGTATTTGGTGGCATTCCACAAGTTATGTTCAGCTTTGGCAGCTTCTAGCTGCACTGGTACTCCTCCAGAGATTTATTTTTGAGTCTATTAACCGCTGTTTTAAGTCTTTTGCAAGCCCTGTTGTATGCTTTTTGCCTCTCGGCATTCTGCTGCCTGCCATACTCTCCAAGTTCTTTTCCAGCAAATGGAAGCCAATCAGTTGACCAGGGTAGTTTCCCTGCGGGCTCTATGATTTCACGTGTTCCCCGATGCTTCCGGCGTTGCAAGGTTTGGCCAAGCCCCTTAAGGGTAACTTTTCTTCCAACCTTTTTTGTAGATTTCCATTTGATTGCTTAAACGCTTGAGAAAAAAAAAAGCAACCAAGGTAAAATTTTAGGGCCCCGTTTTGAAAATTTTTCCTCCCTCCCAAATAAAGGTAAAATTTTTTTTTTAGTTGGTTGTTTTGAAATACGGGGAAAAGATAATTTTGATAACCGGGCGGGAAAGGTAAAGGGGCCTTTGGAAGGAATTTTGCACACTGCATCCAGTCCAGTTGCACCGGCTCTAGCTCTTCATGTTCAATGCCGTTCCTCACAATAATTGCAGCTCCGCCACGAATCCTGTCGGCAGGGTGATTTGCAACTATTGTATTGTAGCCATGAATGGTGAAGTGCGACCTGGATGTAAAGTGCGTCTCTGACACTAGCATTACGTCGACTTGATTTGTTTTAATATAATGTTCTATTTCAGGTTTGCTTTTGCACAAACCGTTCGCATTCCATATAACCAGTTGGTGTTTATGGGCATTGGGAGTGCTCATTTGACTGGAGAATATGGACATCATCATCTCCAAATTTATTGAACATGGTGGTCATCTTGCTCCATTCTTTGCATCAGTCTCTGCTCGATACCATCTTCAACGCTAGGGGGATTTTGATTTTTGTTGTTGTTGTTGGTGTAGCCGGTGTTGTTGTTATACATATTTCCCCTTTTGGATAGCTATGTTTGGGTTTCTGGGCTGATAATGCCTTGAGGTACAAAGATGACTGCGTTGCTTGTCCAAGTGGAGCTGCCTTTGGTTTTGGTCCGAATTTCTTCCTTGCCTCAATATAGATGCGACAACCCCTATAAGATGCAGTGTGCTCTTCGCCGCAGTTACCGCACAGTGGTGGATCCTAAAACTGTTTTTGTCGACGATTTTTCCTAGTTCTTTTTAGCATCTCGCTTATGTTTCCCACTCCCGGTATGATTATCGGTGAAGGCTTGGGTGTAGCTTTCTCCTCAGCCATCACGTTGGTTAGCTACATTTAATTCGTCGTCAACTTCATTATTATCAATTGGTAGGTGGCGAACCGGTTTGAGGTATTCGGCATTTCAGCACTATTGCCTAAATTCTTCTTGTTATCATTCTTTGCTGTCTTTTTGGAACAACAAATTCTTAAGTTCACCTTCTTCGTACAGTCAGAGTCCGTATCGCTGCTGGATTCGTTGATGATTTCATTAGTATTAGAGCGAGGCAGCATATTCTCGGTTGCTAACTGCACCTTTGGTTGGGTTATGTTTTCCTTCTCACTATTAAGTTTTCTCTTGCCTGGTATGACCTTCGGCACCAATATTTCCAACTAGTCTTTTGTGCAAATTAGCACAATCTTTCTCCACTTCCATACTTGCGTCGGAGCTATTGCCCTCATGGCAACAGCAAGGCCGACACTTCCGAGTTATTTTGTTGTTCCTCTTCGTGCGAGTTTCGTAGCCAATCAGAGCTTAGTGCGCGGCAGCTTTTCAAAGTTTGGCGGGGTTAGGTCTCTGATAAGCTTTGGGAGGTTTGAAACTCCGCTAAAGCTTGCATGGCTCACAACCACTAACCATACAATACATAGATGCTTCGCCCAGAACAATTTTTGTATCATCAAAACAGTATTATTGCGACCCCAGTCGGGTCGTGCGCTGCGATTCGAACACCGAGCCTCTTCGGCTCATTCGAAAATTCGAAGTTCTAACGCAGCGCGCAGCGTTGAGTTCAGTCGCAGATCAAATGGGAGCGATGAGCACGGGCGCATTTCGTTGCGCTGTCTTTCGTTTTATATATGCGTGTTGTATCTACATGCTCGCCTTTATTAGTATGTGTATGCATATGAAGTTTTGCAACGTGCAGTTGCCTCACTGACAAGAGCTAGCGCACGTCAATTTTGTTTTGCCGCGACGAAAGTCTCGAAGATGAAGTCAGTGACTGTTCGTGCCTTCGACTCTTCGTGCCTTATACGGCAATTTACCGCCGGCAATATTCAAAGTGCGTTGGCTTTACTCGTAATGTGTTGGCGGGTGTGGAAAGTGCTTGGGTTCAAATCCCGTCTTTTTTATTTTATTTTATTTATA